>NC_070636.1:3195284-3267904 GCF_947347685.1 Pleuronectes platessa | reverse complement strand
GTTTGTGTGTTCATGTTGTGTTGAATAGATTATTAAAATGTTTTCACATGTCCATGTTTGTTCCCAGTTTGTGATGATTAATATAGTAAAATATTAAATAATTAGTACAAAAAGAAATGTATGAATTGGCTATTTCCCCCTTTAAATGTAATTTTCGTGGATTTAGGGACTTTCTTAAATTATGGAAACATTATTCGATTGAATTTTTTTTTTTTATTGTGTTCATGTGTGTCCCAGTTTGTTGTCGTTCATCTGTTCACAGTGTGAGTTGTTGTTTCTAAACCTCTGATTGCTCCGGTAGATAGAAACAGCTTCTCTCACAGATCGATCTCTGCTTCTCTGAACAAGCTGGAAACGTGTGGACTGGGATTCAAATGGTTTGAAACCAGCTCAGGATGTTTCAGCTTCATCTCCAGCTCTGTCTTGTGCTATTGAACCAGTGGCCTGAGCTCAAATCTCCACAGGGAGGAATCTCCTTGAGTCACCTTGAGCAACACTTTTCATAATGCACATACTAATATGATCGGTTTCAAATGCTTCTAATAAAGAAAGGACTGAGGATCAAGAGTTTACTGATTTGTGGCAGGAACAGTTTGTGTCTCTCGCTTTTCGCCCGTGCACCAGTTCACCACCGTTAATTAGCGGCTTCAGATTCAGCCGCTCGGTGCTCGTGGCACGAGAGAGAGAGAGAGGGAGAGAGAGAGAGAGCCCACAGTGTGGAAATACAGAGCTTCATTACTTCTGCTTTCCAAATTTAAATGGCGAAGATGTATAATTCATTTGTGGAGAATCCCCCCTGTGAGTGAGGCCCAGCAGGAAAACAGGCAGTGTGTGTGTGTGTGTCTCTCTCTCTTGCCTCGCCCTTAGCACTTGGTTGATAACAGTGAGTCCTGCAGCCGGGACCCAGGAGAAGGTGGAGCAGCAGCATCCACCCACAGGACTCACAGGACTCACAGGATTCACAGGAGGCCTTTTCAAACGAGAGGCTTTCACTTCGGACCTGATAACAACATCTTTCTTTTTGTTTTATTCTGCTCAGCTCCAGAGACGTAATGAGAAAATCCCCCGTCGCCTTATTCAGAGTCTGGATGCCACCGGGTCACACGTCATACCCAGTTTTCTTATAGTCCCATAAAGTGTTTAACGGGGCAGCAGAGCCGAATCGACTTCGAAAAATCAATAATTATCACAAGAGCCCGACGTGTGTACCGAGGAGTTTTGATGAGATCGTAATCTTCTCCCAGTAAATGGTAAATCACCAGAACTAGACCAGTGGAAGCGTCAGGGGGTAAATAATGGAAATCCAGGCAGAGAAGCCGCTCTTGGCTCTTGTTAGCCGCGTGGACATGATGTTATTCACACAGTAAAATGGAACATGTGTGTAAATAGCTGCCATCACATCCACAGCTCATGCAATAAACATGAGTATTACAGGAACTGGTCTCTGGTTTCCACACTTCTTAATGATAATGTGGAGATTTTGACGGTTGAGCTGAACGCAGCTCCCCTTCCCTGGATGGCTGCTCACCTCTGTCTGATTGATTCAGAGGATCAGGCCACATACACACACACAGCTGCAGTATCACTCAATGTAAACCAGTGAGCACAGGGATTGTAAATATGTATGACTTTGTGTTTGACGTATAGAAACCCACTCCACTGCTTTGATAATAACGAGTAACTCCTCTCGCATTGTGTGTAATCCACTGCAGCTGCACATTGAATCTTGGTTTGTGCAAAGTAACACAGTTTCCTAGAGGGACTTGCAATTAGAGAGGGGAAAGTGGGTCGCTCACGACACCGGGGACTGTGCAGCTTGTCGTGTCATCGCTCACTAAGCTGCAGTCACTCAGGAGCGCCCCCCCGCTGTCACTGGCTTCGGTGTGGGAAGGTTGAATCCCACTCCAAAAGCACGCCTGTCCCATTTCCCCCTGTACCGGCCATTCCCATCTTCTTAGAGCTCGGGCCTGGCTTTGCATATGATGGGAATCCTCATCAGAGAACATCTGGAAACACGGTGCAGGTGAAGAGGTTGAGAGGTAGAGGAGTTTATTAAGGCTGCTTCTAATCCCACACACGTCATGGAAGTGGTGTATGAGAATACCCAGTAGACTCCCAGTTCATCTGTGGAGGCAACTTCAAGGAATAATTCACTGCAGGGGAGATGACCTTCGAATAAATAAATCAAACGTCCATGCTGGAGAAGGTTTGGTGCTTCATGAGAAAACTCAGAAAAAGGGCTTGTTGGGATATCTTCATGTCGGCCATCTTTATGTACAGTCTATGGTGTGTGTGTGAGAGTGTGAGTGTGTGTCCTGCTGCAATTCTCCATATTATTATTGATCACATCATATAAATTTGATCTTATTATTAATCCTCACATTATAACCATGTCAGATTTGACTTGTTTCAGTTTGAGTCTCCACTGGAGTATTAATAAACTTTAATAAACAGAAAGATTAAACATTTATATTTAGTTGTGTTCAGTTTGATTCATCTCAGCTCATCTCAGCTCTGTGACACCTCGTCCAGATTGATCCAGACTCACTCTCGATACTGTTCCAGATTTTACGAGGGGTCCAGTCCCATTTTATTTATCCCTCCTTCAGTGTGGGTCAGTGTGGAGCAGAGGGGACACACACACACACAGTTTTCCACCTCCTTCCAAATGAATGAGCTGATCTCTGTACTCACACATAAAACCCTTCGGAGCTCAGGTAAAGTGCATAAAACAGATCATACAGATAAAATAAATAAAAAGCCATTTCTAAATATTACTAAAGTCCAAATTCCTATTCAAAGTCCACCACAAACCTGAAAATAGACTGACAATGTGAGATGAACACAGACTGAGCACCAAAGGCATTAAAGCTGAGAGAAGAGAGTTGTATAGAAATGTTAAAGTTCAAGTAATTTCTCTTATATAAGTAATAAAACTCATCCTTTCTTCTTAAACCACAAAGTACACAATTCCCCAGGCACGGCTTCAAAATAAAAGCATTTTTTTCTCCGCGGGGACACGAGCATCAATCCCACTGATTTCCATCGAACCCCCCCCCCCCCCCCCCCTTCACCCGACTGACGGCCGCAATTAGCCAAACAAAGGGGTAATCTCAATCAATTTCAATTTCACCTTTGTAGCGAGGATAGAGAACACGAGGGGTTAATTATCCCTCTGCTGTATTGATTGGTGTTTCTCCTGTGGCCTGTTAATGAGGGTGGACTGATCTGGGATCGGAGCGAGAGATAAGTGATGAGCGTGAGCCGGTTGGAAGGATTCCTCACCGCTCATCCAACAATATCAGATGTGGTCTCCCTGTTTGTCCTGCTCCTCGCTTCTTCCACTTATCAATGTGCTTCCTGCTGAATTATGTAAAAGCAGCTGATTCAATCTTCTCTCCCCCCCGAGTTATGTTTTGATGAATCAGACCTGATGGAGGCATCTGTCACTCAGGACCCTGAGACTTTTGCATATCACTATTTACCCGTGACGGGAGGACGTGACGTCCTAAAAGCTCATTGTCCCTCCTCGCTGGAAGACGAGGCCTCTTCAAGCCGTCCTGTTGTCCTGTCTCGTTGACGGGTGCTTGATCTGGAATGAATGACTCCAAGCTGCAGAAACATCTTCTTCCTGGAAGTCTCACCCGTCTGCCCGGCGGCCGCGGCTCGGCTGAACAGGCGACAGTGTGGCAGAGCTGCAGAGACGAGACAGAGCTGCAGAGACAGAGCTGCAGAGAAGAGGACAGAGCTGCAGAGACAGAGCTGCAGAGAAGAGACAGAGCTGCAGAGAAGAGACAGAGCTGCGGAGACGAGCAGAGCTGCAGAGAGGAGGCAGAGCTGCAGAGACGAGGCAGAGCTGCAGAGAGGAGGCAGAGCTGCAGAGAGGAGCAGAGCTGCAGAGACGAGGCAGAGCTGCAGAGACGAGGCAGAGCTGCAGAGAAGAGGGCAGAGCTGCAGAGACGAGACAGAGCTGCAGAGACAGAGCTGCAGAGAAGAGGCAGAGCTGCAGAGACGAGGCAGAGCTGCAGAGAAGAGGCAGAGCTGCAGAGACGAGACAGAGCTGCAGAGACGAGGCAGAGCTGCAGAGAAGAGGCAGAGCTGCAGAGAAGAGGCAGAGCTGCAGAGACGAGGCAGAGCTGCAGAGAGGAGGCAGAGCTGCAGAGCTGCAGAGACGAGACAGAGCTGCAGAGACAGAGCTGCAGAGAAGAGGCAGAGCTGCAGAGACGAGGCAGAGCTGCAGAGAAGAGGCAGAGCTGCAGAGACGAGACAGAGCTGCAGAGACGAGGCAGAGCTGCAGAGACGAGGCAGAGCTGCAGAGAAGAGGCAGAGCTGCAGAGAAGAGGCAGAGCTGCAGAGAGACGAGGCAGAGATGCAGAGAAGAGGCAGAGCTGCAGAGGCAGAGCTGCAGAGACGAGGTAGAGCTGCAGAGACGTGGCAGAGCTGCCGAGACGAGACAGAGATGCAGAGAAGAGGCAGAGCTGCAGAGACGAGGCAGAGATGCAGAGAAAAGAGGCAGAGCTGCAGAGGCAGAGCTGCAGAGACGAGGTAGAGCTGCAGAGAAGAGGCAGAGCTGCCGAGACGAGACAGAGATGCAGAGAAGAGGCAGAGCTGCGGAGATGAGGCAGAGCTGCGGAGACAGAGCTGCAGAGACGAGATAGAGCTGCAGAGACCAGAGCTGCAGAGACGAGATAGAGCTGCAGAGACGAGGCAGACGCTGCAGAGACGAGACAGAGCTGCAGAGACGAGACAGAGATGCAGAGAAGAGGCAGAGCTGCAGAGACGAGACAGAGCTGCAGAGACAGAGCTGCAGAGACGAGATAGAGCTGCAGAGACGAGGCAGAGCTGCAGAGACGAGACAGAGCTGCAGAGACGAGGCAGAGCTGCAGAGCTGCAGAGACAGAGCTGCAGAGACGAGGCAGAGCTGGAGAGACGAGGCAGAGCTGCAGAGACGAGACAGAGCTGCGGAGACGAGGCAGAGCTGCGGAGACGAGGCAGAGCTGCGGAGACGAGGCAGAGCTGCGGAGACGAGGCAGAGCTGCGGAGAAGAGGCAGAGCTGCATTGAAGAGGCAGAGCTGCATTGAAGAGGCAGAGCTGCAGAGACGAGGCAGAGCTGCAGAGAAGAGACAGAGCGTGCAGAGACGAGGCAGAGCTGCAGAGACGAGGTGTAATTGAAAATCCCCTCCGATGTGAGACAGAGGAGTCGGAGCTGTAGAAGCGTTGTGTAATCACTGAGGCCACTAATGAGAGATAATTAGGTCGTGTGGTAACGTCTCCATCGGGGCTCGGCTGCCAGAGCTGTGGAATAAGAAGGTGGGCAAACCATGAACCCCCTGCTGCTCATCCCCATTATGAACTAACATTACAAGTGAACAGCTCATTAGGAGAAACGAGTTGTCTTCTTCTTTTCATTAGCAGCAGAGTGAGCAGTGCCCAGGGCCACGCCAAACACTCCTGAGGCCTGAGGCAGGGGCGGATTGAACAGGTCTGTAGGGCCCAAAGCCCCCGGGGCCCCGTAAACAAACCACGGGTAAACAGACGTGAAACTCTCAGTATATTTTCATTTAACTCTCATTTAATCTTTACTTTTGTATCTGAACTTCCTTTTCTTTGTCCAAAAAACACAAATATTCTGTCCGAACTAAAATCCTACTTTTGAAACCAAATGCAGTTATGTATTTTAAGTTGTATGCTGCTGAGCGATAGAGGCAGATTTTAAATCCCTTTAAATGCAGTTTTATTTATTTGTTCAACGTTTATCTCACAGTTTTATTTTTACAGGGCTAACGTGAAAATCAAAGCTTCTTCTATGTGTTTTGTGTGAACTGCTCAGTTTGTGGCAAACATCGATTTGTTCTGTTTTGGGCTCAGTTCACTAGTAAAGAATGAAATTCCTCTACAGCTGTGTGTGTGTGTGTCTGTGTGTGAGTGTGTGTGTGTGGTAGAGTGATGCCCATGAGGACCCTGAAGTAGAAATCTTAATGACATATGAGGAAAACACAAGAAATCACAATAATGTATCACAATGAATAACATTACAACAAATCAGAAAACACAAGAGAAAAGGCACAACAGCAGTTTGTTGTTGGGTTTTGTTATTCGTTGTTTTATTAATTTGCTGTTTTTGTTTTTTTGTATTTGTTGTTCTTTGATTGGCTGTTGTCTAATTGTTGTTGTGTAGTGCTGGTTGATTTGCCTCTGTGTTTGTTTTGATTGGCTGTTGTGATTTGCACCTCGGGGCCACCGTAGCTGCTGCACACGTTCTCCAGCCTCAGTGAAGGTTTCACAAACACGTCAGACGCCCTCTGTGGACAACAATCAGCCTTGTGTGTGTGTGTGTGTGTGTGTGTGTGTGTGTGTGTGTCTGTGTCTGTGTGTTTCTTATTGGAGGAGTTAAAAAAAAAGAAAAAGTGCAGCGTCGTGGCTCCAGCTTTTGAGAACCCTAATGGCTTTCTTCAGAACTCTTCAGGATAACGACCTCTTCAGCTCGCCAACCATTTAAGCGATCTCCAGTTAATTGGGCCAGAACCTCTTTCATGCCCCCCCCCCCCCCCCCCACACACACACACACAGCTGACCCTGCTCTCTTTTTTACCCATTAGCAGTATTTTTATTCCACACCTTCCAGAGCGCTTGCAGAGGGAAATTATCTTCACGGTTACAGTTGAATCTCTTAGAAAAACTAATGTTGAAGGGAAATTTCATTTTCTCACAAAGTAAGAACTTCTTGTTTGCTCTGTTGCTCATACATTTAGTCTTAAAAAGAATAGAGGAAGACGGAGGTGAGAGCGATTGCTCTGGAAAGATGAGTAAGTGAAACCGGAGTGAGGAAGCTGTGAAGGAAGCAGGAAAATGGAGAGGAGTGAGGATGAGTCGATGGCTTGAGCGGAGAGGAAGCTGTGGATGTTTGGCGTCGGTGTGAAGAATGATTTATCTCCTGATACAGACAGAAGCCCCCCCCTCCCCCCTCTCCTCCTCCTGCTCCTCCTGCTCCTCCTCCTCCTGCTCCTCCTGCTCTTCCTGCTCCTCCCAGCTCGTCCGGCCGGCTGCTGGTTTACCTGCGGACAGGCGGCTGCTGTTCTCTTTAGTTAAGGGATAAGTAAACAAGGCAGTTGCCCGCAGATGGGACTGTCTGAGATGGATGGCCTTGTCTCAGATACACACACACACACACACACACACACACACACACACACACACAGAGGCAAAACAAATACTCGTGCATAGAGAGGCTCGGCGGGGAAATCACTTGGCTGTTGTTTTAGTCTTTGAAGGCCCCTGAGGAGGAGATGGTGCAGAAGCTGAGACTGAAGCTGGGACCCCCCCGTGTGACCCATTACCTGCCAGCGTCCTCACAGCGTGTCCGTCCTCTGAGCTGCGTCCACGTCCCGTTAACATGAGAAACCTTTAATCTCCCAGTCATGTGGAAGCAGCAGTAACGAGCAGGCACCAAACAGGCCGCCCCAGATAGATGTCTCTAGATCACGGGAGGAAACAAATGAGAAAGTCGTCACCAACCTTATATTTTTCCATTTGTCAGCGAGGCACGAGCGTGACAGCCTCTCTCCACATGAAGAGGAAACACATGAATGCAGGGGAGTGGGAGTCTTGTCACTCCGCCACCTCAGATGTCAGCCCGGCCCTGCGCCACGAGGAGAACACGGGAGAGGGGGATTCATCATCTCTAATGTATTCTAATGCAGCCGAGTGCCAGGACTCATCCCAGCTGAGCAGTGTGTTAGCAGGATGGAAGGTTCCAGACAGTAGGAGCTGATTTACTGTAACTGTGCAGCTGCAGGAGAGGTTCCTGTGATGCTGTGCTGTGGTTTCATCCAGCAATTGATAAAGTGTGAATTCAACAGTCCAGTAAAAAACAAGTGTTAATGTGTCGCTTCAACACGCACCCCCACAGGAAGTGCGACTCCAGTTCAACTCAAGTCTTCATCATGTGTGGCAGCTACATGTTCTTCACTCTGAGGAAGAAGGTCACCGAGGTCACAGCTGCTGGTTTGAAACACATCTCATGTTCCGTCTTGTTTCTGAAGCGTTTTACTGAATCAAGACGTTTTCAGACTTGTCCTGTGGACGATCCCCTGAGGACAGGGTGGAGACCCCTGGACAACCAGCAGGGGGACATTCTCTGGAACACATCTTTGCACTTAAATTGATCGATGTCACCATTTTCCTATAGATCGACACAGTTACTTTAAAATTCGGTTTCACTAGAAAAAGATTGTCAAACTTATGAAAAGTAAACTAAATTCACAATTAGCTGAAATGACCTTAAACCCGGTGGAACATCTCTTAATTAGAACCACGGCTCGTGGTTGTTTTCAGTCTCATTGAACATCTGTCCAGATGTTTCTATCATGGTTCTGGACAGATTTTGGACAGAGCCAGGCTGTTTACATCTGCCTCCGGTCTTTATACTAAGTTAATGCTCAACAAACATTATCAATCTTACTTTGTCAGTGTTAAAGATAATAAACAACCCTATTTCCCCACATGTTGAGCTCTATCTCTGATGTTAGGCCTGTGGAGACTGCAACCAGAAAATTATGTGATGTGTCTGATTGTGTGAAAATGTAATTGTTTGGCCATATATCTGGAATGTTGTGCTGGAAAAAGATACACAATTTTAGCCAGGTAAAACCCCAAATAGCCCAGTTCTCCTGATGGATGTTTCAAGCAGCTTGAATCAGTCGTCTTCAGAATGAGGGATGAGCCTCCTCACAGAAGCCTGCAGCCAACTTGACTGGCATGTTCCTAATCCCTCACCCCAGTCAGACGTGAACACGTGCTGCACCTGAAGCGTGGGCAAAACGTTTTGTGGAGCAAACAGATGTTCTCTCTGCCCGTCCACCGTCTGTTCACGTGTCGGCAGATGTGGGTTTAAATCCCAGAAGAGAGAGAGAGAAACCAGAACGTGGAAGAATCCGTAAGAAGATTGATTTGTTCGCGTGTTGTCTTTACACCACAAGGCTTTTTAATTTTTTCTCACATGATTTGATTCGATGTGTTCAAACCCACGGGGGGCGGGGGGGTACGTCTGACATGCATCGCCACATTTCCAGTTTGAGTCCAGCTGGAAGACAACACCATGCATGTCACACAACACCACCTGTAGTCGTCCTCTCTACTCCCACAGCAGAGGATGGGCGTGTCCTGGGATCATTATTCATTCCTCCCAGTCGCATCAATATCAGTAATGGGGGAGAATGAAATGCCTCATTAGGGGGATGGGTATCCAATTACAGTTCAGAGAAGTATTCATTCCATGAGGCTGTAACACATATGTCACTGAGTTCACAGCGGATGTTTTGAAACAACTTCTGTCAAAGTCATGTTCGGGGGTTTCACTGTTTCTGGAGTTTTTCCAGTTTGGTGTAAAAACGTTTTTTTACTCACTAAAGCCGTTTTCAGACGTGGAGCCCCGGAGAGCTGGGTCCAGACTTGGTTCCTCAAGAAAGGATCTGAAACATCATCAGCAGATAAGGACCTGCTGCTGGAGCCCTGAAGCTTCTGCTGCTGCACTAAGTTCACCTGTTTCTTCACGGCTCCACTCAGAACCTGAACTGGAGAACCGGTTGTCATCAAAACACAAATTTGGCGATTGTTTACACCATTTACATCAATGCTGATACAGAGAGCTGGTTGCATGCTTAATACAAATTACACCACAGTCCTCCCTGTGGCTCCCGGGGCCCTCAACAAACACACGTGGTATTTGCAGAACTGAACCAGAAACTGTCCCAGAGCCCTGAACACAATTACCCTCCATGTTCTCCCTGGAACCTGCAGCTTATTACCTCAGTGAATCCGTCTGAAATGAAAAGTGCCCTCCCGTCCGAGAAACATGAGACACGGGCCCATTTGAAGGCTTTTGATCCTGATCCATCCTTTTACTGAGGCTTCCCGGCTTCCAGGCGGCGGCGGGTCTTTACTGTACGTGTCCACGGTCGGTCTCTGGTGATGAAGGAATCTCTCTCTGAGGCTTGTTGTTTTCACCGGCTGCACATATATATATATATTTTGTTATTCTTCATTCTCTGCTTCTGTGCTTTTCCCTCCTGTAGAAACACTGATAGGGTTTAAAACAAATCCCTGTCTTTGAACCCTGAATCTGGGTTTAATATAAAAGATTCTTATTCCAGCTTTTGTTTCCATCCAGATGTTTTAAACAACGTCGGATCTTTAGAACGAACCCACCAGTTTTTTCCAATTGAGCAAAACTATAGAAACAATTCGACTGATGTTTCTTTTTGCCCATGTGTTGCCTTTCAGAGAGTTTTCACATTAAATAGGTCCGACTCTTTGTTTGAGCCGAGAAGCCGTTTATGAAACAGTTTCCTTCAGAGGAATAAACCAAAATGAAGCTTTCAACGGGAGAAGAGACGTTTTGAAGCCGAGAGAAAGTGAAAAATGAATCTGTGCCTTTGTGCCCGAAATGACGGCAAAGAAAAACAATTTGAAAAGTCCCTGAAACTGAGAAAGAGAACTGAGGTGCACCGAGCATCAGACCTGCAGCCAACCTCCACAGGTCAAAGGTCAAGGTGTCACAGTCCACTGCTGGAAGATGAATTCGAGGAATAACCACAGAGAGCAAACCACTGGGCAGCGGGAACAACCACTGACCCAGAGTCAGCACAACGCAGCGGACAACCATGATGTGTGTGATGTGATGCTGTTAAAAACTTGAAACTTTAATTTAATCAAAGTTAAACTTATATATAAATGTTTACATGGAACACGCAATTATTCGATTTGTTTAAACTAAATCAACATCCACACAGAAAACGCTTAATGTGACCCTAACCCTTAAAACGAGGCTACACGGAAATAGCATATGTAAATTTAAATATATGAAAAACTCTTAAAGCTTAATGTTTTTTTTTTACCATCATATCCTGAGCTTTAAAACTTAATATTCAAATGGAATTAGATTTATACTGGCACCGATTTCAACACACTGGTTTTTTTTATGTTGTTGGGATAATATCGAATGTTTTACAGCTCTTCTTTTTAATACAGTTTTTATTGTTTGTATTTTGTTTTTAATGATTTGAAACTGATGTGAATGTGTCTGTTAAAAGTCATTAATGAACAAATTAAGGTGGTTTTTGTATTTTGGAAATTGGACCACGGTGTGATTGCTAATTTTTAATAATTCTCATGATGCCTGGTTGATTTGCAGTTGTGTACTGCCTCTTTTTGTATCTCTTTGTAGTTTGTCCTCATCTCCCTGTGGTTGTTTTGTGTCTATTTGTGTTGTTTTTTGCGTCATTTGTGGTCCCAGTGTGTCTCATTGTGGTTATTGAGTCTCTTTGTGGCTGATTTGCGTCTCCTTGTAGATTGTCTTCATCTCCCTGTGGTTTCTTTGTGTCTCTTCGTGGTTGTTTTGTGTCTGTTTGTGTTGTTTAAGTCTGTTTGTTTAAGTCTGGTTGTTTTATGTCTATTTGTGCTTGTTTATTGTCTTTTTGTGGTTTGTCTTCAGCCCCCTGTGGTTGTTTTGTGTCTGTTTGTGTCGTTTAAGTCTATTTGTAGTTTGTTTGTGTCTCTCGATTGTTTTATGTCTATTTGTGCTTGTTTTGTGTCTTTTTGTGGATTGTCTTCACCCCCCTGTGGTTGTTTTGTGTCTGTTTGTGTCGTTTAAGTCTATTTGTAGTTTGTTTGTGTCTCTCGATTGTTTTATGTCTATTTGTGCTTGTTTTGTGTCTTTTTGTGTTTTGTCTTCATCCCCCTGTGGTTGTTCTGTGCCTCTATCTGATTGTTCTGTGTCTGTTTGTGGTCGTTTTGTGTTTCCCTGTGGTCGTTTTGTGTCTCTTTGTATCCATTTAGCCTCTCTGTGGGTATTTCACTCTCACTGTGGACACTTTCCCAGACTAAATGTAAACCAGTTGTTTTAAACAGGGGCCCGGACCCTCGGGTACCTGGGCCTCGTGGATCCACTCAGTAAATCCCTCTGTGATGAGACAGAAGCATGTCGCTCTGTGATGTTTGTGCGTATAAAGAATTAACAACACAAGAGGGTCTGCGTGTTCCGTGCTCCGGCCTCCGAGGATTCAAATACCTGTTCCACGTGCATCGCTTCAATTCAGCTCAGATGTGTTAACACTTGAGCCATTAGCTCCCAGCCGCCTCAATTATGCACATTAAAAGATTATTTGTCAAACGTCTTTTGTGGCCCCTAATGGAGGAAACTACCCCTAATGCATTGCAGCACACCTCTCCCTCTGCTGCTGCCTGGATGGCCTTCGTTCTCCAGGCTTCTCCTGATGTGAGACCACGAACACTAACGTCATTATGTTTCTAAGGCCTCGTCCAATATGGCAGTTCTGAGAATTGTTGCTTTAAGAGTTTGTACATCTGTGCATTAGAAGAAGGTGGATCCTTGTGATGAGTGGATTGAAGGAAGCAGACTTGACACTGTATAGCAACGCAACACAAAGCTGGGAGTTTGACCTAAATGATAGAAAGTCAGTGGATCAATCAACGAGTGACACCATTGTGAAAAATGATAAAGATCAGCTCGCCCCCGGATCCTGATGAATCATCCCTCAGTCAGGCACTGAGTCGTTTGCTCTGACCTCTTGTCTCGAGCTGCCATCAGTCAAAAGTGTGATTGACATCTTGATCTCTGACAAGTTGCCTCAAAAGATAAATCAACACGTTCAGCCCCGATCCAGTGAACGTAGAACGGAGCTGATCCCACAAAAGCTTGAGGAGGAATCCTGGTTGTTGATTGGAAAATGTTGTCAACATCTTCAGCTCGGCTATGGAGATGTCCCCCCCCCCCCCCCCCTTTTCTTGCACGATGTGATCATTTTTTATTCAAACTTAAAAATGTAGTTTCAGCATCAGATCTGCATTTTCTGTCGTCATGAACTTTGAGCCTTTATTGGATAATGAACAACTCGGTTTGGAAATACAAGCATATTTGTCTTTTGCATTTCTTCTGCTATCAGGCTTCTAAACACTTCAAGTTGTTGATGATTGAATTTATTTACATGAACGGGTTAGATGATGCACGGGGTTTCTCTTCTGGGATATTGAAGTTGACTGATTCTGAATCATTTTGGTCTGTGATCAACGGGTCGATGCCAACGTGGAAATAAAATGAAATGTTTCATGAATATATGTCTCCGTCTCTCATACTGAGGGTATTTGGCTGTAGACTCATGGTGAAGATCTCAAACATCAACGTCTGTACATTTGGACCTTCAGAGGCCTCTAGTGGACTTCAGTGGGTCGCTATAGCTCCATGTGGTGACTGAGAGCGAGTTGTAACTGAATCTCAGGTTCAATCCCTTTTTTTCCAAGTGCCCTGTGCTGTTGTGTCGCAGAAAGAGGATTTTATTGGCGCAGAGCGGGATGATGGATAAGGTCTATTCCCAGGATCCACCCCCCCCCCCCCCCCGTCCAGGGAGCGTATCATCAGTGTCAGGCCCCGATAGCAGCTCAAGCTTTGATAGCAGCATCGAGAGGAAGAAGGAGATTTGAGGCCGGAGCAATAACAGTCTCCTCATCATGGCCGAGTTGCCCTCCGGCTCAGCTCGGCCAAACTCCGAATAGTTTAGCTGCGGACTGGTAAAGTGTCATTTTTAGTTCTCCTTTGTGTCCACTGCAATTACAGCGTGAGTTCGATACCTTCATCGTGGACGACGTGAAGACGGTGAGTCAAGCGTCTCGGCCCGAGGACGTGTGGACACGAAGCTGCTGAAGGATGAAACACTGGTTGTAATCCAAACTGAACGTAACCTGGAAACTGGATTCACTGTTTTTATAATCGTGCAACAACTTCAGAATATGATTGTCTCAGGATAGTTTAGATAGGAAGACTGAATAAAAGAAGTAGCAGTCAAAATCCATAACTACAAAATGTGCAGCATTGTTTTTTTTGTTAGGTGCATAAACCTTTGAGCAGAGATTAGACTGTAACAAAGATGGACGACGCGTCTTCTCAGAAATGAAGCTGAGCTAATGAAGCTGTGAGAAGCAGATGTTCAGATAAAGACATTTAAAGGAAAAGTCATAAAAATCAATTACAGTGGAGTCGTTATTCTTAAGAGTGAGTTTCAGTTTGTCCTGTTTCTATTAATTATCAATTCCAAATGGTACCGAGGCAGTTTTGTGTCTGAAGGAGGTTTTTGGTTAAATTGTACAAAAAAAACACAACAACAGACTTTACCACATTAGTCTTAATATAATGCATCTCTAGTGTTTAAAAGCTTTTGTGTTGTTGGAAATAAGGGCGGCTGTGTGTCAGGGGGGAGAGAAACTGAAGTGATGGATTAAAAACAGAAAGATTTCTATTCAAACACAGTTCATGTTCCGTTCTAAAGTAGATAGCTAGATAGATAGATAGATAGATAGATAGATAGATAGATAGATGGATACTTTATTAATCCCGTGGGAAATTCAGATCATCCAGTAGCTTGTACACTTAACACTTCACTGACATAAATCACATACTGAGAACATTACAGATACAGGAATGGAATGCAATGATGTGATTGTGTCTGTGTCCAGTAGGAAAGTGTTCCTGTGCTGCTGGAGTGGAAAGTACAATAAAATATAAACTGTATATATATAAAAACAGCAGAAAAAAAAAATATATATCTAAATATCTAAATATATAAGAATATGTAGTGGTAAAGTCTGTGCATGGGGCTAGTATAGCCAGTAAAGGGATTGGATAGTACAATAGAATTTAAAATGTATATATAAAAACAGCAGAAAAAAATATAAATATATATATATATATATATATATATATATATATATATAAATATATTTTGAATATGTAGTGAAGTGAAGTGAACGGCTGCAATTCACTTAAAATTGTACTTTTTCAACACAGATTGTGATGCTGCACGTCTTCAACACATCCGACACACAAAGATAAACTTCCTTCGATTGTGTGTGAGCTGACTGAAGCAGAATTCAAATGCTTTGTCTCCCGTTGTGGTTCCAAGTGGATTGTGTTACAACTGTAGGAGATTTGCTGAAGATCACTGTCCCTTGTGACGCAGGCGTGTCTCCGTCAATCTGCATCGGGCTCACAGCTCCTATAAATACTGCACCACTCACATACCAATACCCAATTTGCCAGTTTGATCAGTTAAGCCTTTGACAGCGGTGTCATTGAGCAACTTCTCGGAGATGCAGCGGGGATCACTCGGCTGCCCTCGTTCATACTGTACTCTGCCGGTGGGATTAGCTTCAAATCCTTTGCCTCTCTGAAATCCTCTGGAGGGAGAGCGATCAGTGGAGTCGCTGTAACGGAGCTCTCCTCTATTTTTATTCCTCCTCGCTCTCAGTCAGCCTCCCTGAAAACATCAAAGCACATTTATAGTTCAGCAAACGGAGGAAAATAAACCAAACGGCTCATTTATAACTGGTTCACAGCCAAATTAATTATTCATTCAGATTAACAAGGAACAGGAAGATGAGGCCGAGACACGAGCACTCATTCTCTTAAACGGGCTTCATGGGAGTGAGGTGCAGATAATGAAAGGAGGCCACGTTTCCATTCTGTTAATATCAGCTGAGAAGAGCAGAATCCAGAGGTTTACTGCACAGCTGGACTCTCAAGGCAGATCAGGTGTTTGGAAGCAGATCACCAGACCCTCTCTGATCTGAAGTTTGGAGTTCAGGGCCTTTAGTGTCGCTGACGGGTGATTGGGCTTCTGGCAGCGCAAACAGCATCATGCATAATCATAACCGGTGAAGTGAAGATATGCAAAGCACTTTCAAATTAAACAATGCAGAGTGCTCCAGATGGAGTGTGCTGGTTTGGTCTATTAAAGACATTCAAGGAGGATTTAAACACACAACATTGATGAGTCATCTAGGTCTTGATTGGGCACAGTCACAAACTCCATTGTGCTTAAATTAAAACCGACAAAAAAATTAGATTTATTTACACACTCGCTGGAAATACCTTGATTCTGCTTTGCCTGAACATTCAATTTAATTTAACGTGGGTTTACATCTGCTGTGAGCTGGAGCCGGAGCCGAAGCTGGAGCTGGAGCTGGAGCTGGAGCTGGAGATGGAGATGGAGCTGGAGCTGGAGCTGGAGCCGGAGCCGGAGCTGGAGCTGGAGCCGGAGCTGGAGCTGGAGCTGGAGCTGGAGCTGGAGATGGAGATGGAGCTGGAGCTGGAGCTGGAGCCGGAGCCGGAGCTGGAGCTGGAGCCGGAGCTGGAGCTGGAGCTGGAGCTGGAGCTGTGAGCTGGAACTGGAAGTGGAGCTGGAACTGGAGCTGTGAGCTGTGAGCTGTGAGCTGGAACTGGAGCCGGAGCCGGAGCCGGAGCCGGAGCCGGAGCTGGAGCTGGAGCCGGAGCCGGAGCTGGAGCTGGAGCTGTGAGCTGGAGATGGAGATGGAGATGGAGCTTTGAGCTGGAGATGGAGATGGAGATGGAGCTTTGAGCTGGAGATGGAGATGGAGATGGAGCTGTGAGCTGGAGATGGAGATGGAGCTGGAGCTGGAGCTGGAGCTGTGAGCTGGAGATGGAGATGGAGATGGAGCTGGAGCTAAGGCTGGAGTTGTAGATGGAGATGGAGCTAGGGCTGGAGTTGGAGCTGGAGATGGAGATGGAGCTGGAGCTGGAGATGGAGTTGGAGTTGAAGCTGGAGCTGGAGATGTAGCTGGAGCTAGAGCTGGAGCTGGAGCTGGAGCTGAAACTTTGAGCTGTGAGCTGGAGCTGGAGATGGAGATGGAGATGGAGATGGAGATGGAGATGGAGCTAGGGCTGGAGATGGAGATGGAGCTGGAGCTGGAACTGGAAGTGGAGCTCAAGCAGGTTGTATTCAAGTGTGTGCCCAGGGTTATGAGTGGAATCAATAAGTCAATCAATGTTCTCAATGTTGGCATTGAACAGAAATGTCATGGGAAATGTTTTTTTCTGACAGGTACAGATGTGAATTCGAGAGCTAATCAAAAACATCTGCAAACCTTGAAGATCAACTTTATTATTCTTCCTTGTGAACAACACACAAACAGATGCTGACACCACAGACGTGCAGAAGTTCAGTTTATAACTTAAATATATATTTTTCTATCAGATCTGAATATATTGAATCTTTAAGACAATCATAATTACATAGATAAACTAAAGCTTAATTGAATTTCTCAGATTTTCTGTGTCTCACACACAGTGGACACGTGTCCTGTGTGCGTGTGCAGTGGAAGATATGAAGCAGACTCTCACCTGCTCAGCCAGACGTGCACATCTCTACAGATCAGTAGCGTCAGTGTGTTTTGGAAGATTATGCTGCATTGAATTAATATTTCTAAATGAGGTTTAAAAAGTTATCCTCGCTGAAGCACGAGGACCTCTTCCTCACGCCAGGCGGCTGCTCGCTGCCTTCTGCAGCCGCATTTAGACCGAGTTCAACATTTCTGTTTACATAACTCGCTCTCACCCACTCATCATCCCGGTGAGCGCCAACGACTCACTTTCCCTCTCTCTCTCTCTCTCTCTCTCTCCCCCCTCTCTCTCTCTCTCTCTCTCACGACCATTCCTTATTCATAAGCCTCCAAAACGGATGGGAAACATTTCAAAGTCAAACGGTCAAGTCAATCTCCTCGTGATTCGCACCGAAAGAATATCATTGAGGGACGACATGAATTATTCACACTTATGTAAAACACAGCAAATAAATATTGGAACGATACAGTGAGTGTTTCTGCAGAGAGTTGAACCTAAATCACGAGTCAGCGATCCGACTCGCTGCTCCACCACCGCCTGAAGTGATTAGCACGTGAAACACGAGCACATTTAAAGGATTGAAACTTGTCTCCTCCTCGTGCACATCTTCTCTACGCTGCCTGTTGGTGGTTGTACTGGGTTTATCAGCTGTTTACTGGTTGATGAACCAGGGGCAGTTTGGGGTCATGAGGTGAAGGAGGCAGAAAGGAGCAGCAGACTCAGGTGATGATGCTCAGGGAGTTCAATAACGACTTGTTAACTCATCGACACTTTAGGCTTCCCTCTTCAACTTGCTGGACCTGATCCTGACAAATGAAGCTGCACCAACTCACCAGACTTACCAGTACAGAGGCTCAGGTTGAGCAGTGGGAAAGACAGCGGCGCCATTTTCCCTATAACGAGTAATTTTTACGGTGAAAACATTGCATAGTGTCACTTTGAGATTAAACCTCCTGCTGGGAATGAAATAAACATTCCTCTCTTATCTCCTGGTTACCTGCCGGCTGCATTACACAACAATACAGTGCCTACCTGCATGATGAGGACACACACGCCGACCCAGATGCATTCACAGGCTCGTGAGGGAGGGACACGCACGCAGTCTGTTTTCAAATATGGCAGAGCAGGTGTTTTTGTGTATTCATATTAATATTAATGTGTATTAACTTCAGTCCTGCAGCAGTTTGCATGCTATCAGCTCTGTGCCCGATGAAGTTTCTCTGTCTGTCTGTCCATATGCAGCGTAGAGTCTTGCACTAATGCTTCTATGCTCCCAGAACCCCAGAATCATCAAACCTGAAACGTCATGTGTAGATTTATCACCTCAGCCTAAGTCGTTGACACAAAAGTAAGTATTTCTGCAGCGCCTTATCTGAGTAGACAGAAAATCTTCTACAGGAAACCATACCAGCCCTAATATCACATCATTAAACTTAAACAAAATAGGGATGTCTTATATTTTAGGTCGACATTACACAAACATTTTTATTCTGGTGGACTTCCTGCTTTTATTCCACTGCTCAGGGGAATATTGTGCTTTTTACTCGACCATATTTAAGTTGTGTTTGGATTTAGTTTTCAGATTAGTTTGAAAACCTGAATGGACTGAGTGGGTTTAATTTGACCATGTTCAGTGGTCACTGGTCTCACACTGTCGTCTAATAACCCACAAATTGTCATCACATTCAATAACCAGTGGGAACACTCCACTCCACACAGCGGAGATGAGATTTCTTTCATGTGAAATGAGCACAGACTGTTCTGCCTCCATCCAGAGGCACATGGTGCATCATGAGAAGCTGATTGAGAAAACTGATTTGACAGACGCCTCTAAGAGAAGGATTTAAATACTTCTTCCAAAAATACTTCCCCACAAAAGACTGTGATATCAAATGGTGAAAAATATTTTTTTAAAAGACCCTTTTTCCTGCATTTTTCGAAACAACCTCTCTCTACTTCGAGTGTCTTCCTGATGAGACGGACACTTTCTGCAGCTCTCCTGTGAAGGAGACATCCTCCACCATGAGAAGTGGGCAGGCACAACCACAGGGAAGTTTCTTTTTTACCGTGCATCAGTGGAGCAGGAAGAATCCTCCTGAAAGGGTTCTTGGCAGCAGGTGATGGGCCACTGTGGCGAAACAGGAGTGAGAGATTGTCTCTCTGTGAAGTGGGTTTAGGCCGGCTCGCTCCCTGCACCGAGGAACGAGACGTCTGCCATGCTAATGAGACACAGCCCGGAGGCAGGCGGTGCTCACAGTGTGACGGCTGCCCGGGAGTCCATGACTCACGTTCAAAACAGCTTAAATAGATTAAATACTAAAGTAAAAAACCAGCCGATTACCGATATTCATGTTCGACAACAACTTTAAGGCACAAGGAAAGATCTGTAGGAGCTGCGTGGGGCGCATCACATATTGTAAGGTTTCGGCTGCACAGGGTTTTTGTTCACATCTGTGATATTGATCCAAGAAGTTTCTGAGGGTTTTAAAGTTCTGGAAACTGTGTGCATTCATTGACAGTATTAGATGACCTGCAGGGAAACATCTGTAGAATTGGGTCCAGAGTTTATCCAGAGTTTTCCTTTCACACATGTATAACGCAGCGGGAGGTTTTCTGCACAGCAACAAATCCTCCACTCCGACATCAGAGTTCACAACAATATGGAGGATCTGCAGAGTTCAGTGCTGTTTTCAAAGCAGCTTGATTTTGTAAATGTTATCTCCGTTCGACCAAGTCAAATATTTGAGAAAACACAAGCTCTTTATACTTTTTCATTATTATTCATTAAGGGGCGGCTGTGGCTTAGGGGTGGCAGCGGGTCGACCACCAATCAGAGGGTCGACCCACCAACATTGTGTGAGCAACATGTGATAGAGAAAGTGCTGCACATACATGCTGTGTGTGTGTGTCATCAGGACTATAAAAGCACTGTATAGATACAAACCATTTAAACTTTTATAAATCGAGCACCCATATTTGTTTGTCAGATTTTCTTTGTGTATTTGCAGTTGTTGTCCAAACCTGGTGGATCTGCAGCGTTGGGCTCTGGTTCTCTTTCTGCCTGAGACCCACAGTGTCCCTCTCTTCACCAGTGTGAAATGATTCACCATATATATCACCCTCGGAGAGACTTCTGCAATGGAATGAAAAGTGTGTCCATGAAATAAACATTATGCTAACAATGTCACAACGCATCACATCACTTATGGATGCAGACAATTTAGACCTGCCACTGGTGGAAGCGAAACCGAGTGTGAAAGATCTCTCATCTCTGATCACATCGCCGTTTGTGTGTCTTTTCTTTTTCCAGTGGAACAATTCATGGAAATCAGACACGTTTAGTCGAGTTGTGTTGAAGGGCAATTCCCCGAAAAGGAAACTGACATTTATAACCTCTCACCGACTGGATCTCTCAAACCTGCCTCCCTCCGCTTCACGCTGAACCACTGGGGCTGTAACGAGCTAACCTGCTGCCCTGTCGTCGCTCTGCGGGGGGGGGTCGGATCCATCCCGCTCGGCGCCCCCATGGGTTCAGGACACGACACTACAAAGGCAAGGGCGACTAATCCAATAACCTCAGCTGAACTCTCTGGTCTTTAGGCGGCTGGGAGCTTTGATGCTCTCGCTATCAGCCGCCCAACAGGGACTAGTGGTTTCTTTTTTCATATAAAACCGGCTGAGGCAGAATGGTAAGTGGGAAATTGTTTGCATGAAAGAGGGTGTTGTGTTAATGTGTGTACATGCACTTGTGTGTTTTTTGTTTTGTGGGTATCTTTGCTTGTTTTTACCTGTATCTATATGAATGTGTGTGTGTGTGTGTGTGCTTGTAGCTGAGGCATAAGTGTGAAATGATTCGTACAGGGTGAATCTCACCCACTGTGTACTATGCGTCTGCACCATGTTTGTGTGTAGGTGTGTGTCTTTGTAATTTTGTGTGTTTATCTGCAGGTAGAATCTCTTAGACAACCACATTTGTCTTTTTTGTGTGTGTGTGTCTGTGATTTTTACCCCTTCTATGTAACTTCCTGTTTCGGCGATAACAAACTGCAGCCTCTCAAACAGCCGAGCCTGCAGCTGCTCCATCCCCCCCCCCCCCCCCCCCCCCCCCGTCCTCCATCTCCACCCCGTCCTCCATCTTCTCCCCGTCCTCCCTTTCGCACTCAACAGCTTTTATGGAGCCAATAAATAACCGCACGCTGTCTCCATGTTTAACTTGGTTTTAGAGGCCGGTGGAGCCGGCTGTGTGTCTGGAAACATCACACTTTACAAAACTAGGGTTCGTCGGGGGGGCATGGAGGATCCTCCGGAGAGCCCAGGAGCCCCTGAAGGACCGATTTCAGAATTTAAGGGAAATACAATTGGTGATCAAGAGTGTTGCATTGTGGGGTTTATGTAGCCTTGACGCTGCAAATCTAAGAAGTGTTTTCAATTCAAAGGCGTCTCCTGAGATCGTGACTGGTGTAGAAGTAGTGAGTGACCACACCCA
This sequence comes from Pleuronectes platessa, assembly GCF_947347685.1. Lineage (NCBI taxonomy): Eukaryota > Metazoa > Chordata > Actinopteri > Pleuronectiformes > Pleuronectidae > Pleuronectes > Pleuronectes platessa. The sequence goes on along the minus strand of NC_070636.1, from coordinate 3,246,208 downwards.
CTGAACTGAGCACTCAACACAAGCGTTGTTATGTTGTCAAATTGAACGATGACAAAAATGCATTTCAGGTTCATTTCTCACCTCTTTAAAACCCAGTCAGGATTTAAATCTGATTTCCAAGCATCCGATTCAGGGCTATGACCCAAATGTGTTTAGCCTAGCGACACTACAGAGCTGGACGAATCGCCGTTAGCTTAGCTTTGCCGAAAATAATACGTAAAAATTACGACATGAATAGACGAATTCATGGAAAACTGGGAAACTGTCATGAGATTGATTTGTGCCATTTAAAAGAATAAACAGTTTGTTCACTCATGCAACAGAATGACGGGCACAGGGGAGAGTGACATGTCTGCATGGACGGTAAAAACTTTATGGATGATAGTAGGAGTGAAGAAGGCTTTTACGAGAAGTGTCGATTTGTTTGGTTTGTTATGAAACTGCAACAGGACAAATTAGAATATGCCGCCATGAAGTGGATAACAAGAGGCTAAGTTTCAGCTCCAGGTCTTAAATACGTTAATTTTGTCATTTGCACTGGACTCTGGGTAAAGACTATTCTCCAAATAGAAAACATATGATTTGTGACCGTCCAAGCCCGACAGAAAATGTACTTCTTTAAAACCCCATCCACACGTCAGAGATTTACTTGAAACCCCCACAGACATCTTGAATCATTGAAGTCCTTCATTAATGATTCAAGATTCTTTAAGGAACCTTCCGAGGCGCTCCCGTGTTTTCACTCCACAGAATCCCTGAGTGGTTTCTCCAAGGCCTTTAGCTTTGTGTGGATGAAGCCAGGCTAAAACAAACTGGTGTGGTGTTTCTGACGGGGGCCGGGGTCCTTGTGGAGTCACCGCGGTCTAAGTGGCTGAAAAAAAACGGGATTCACAGAAAGCGGAGGCAACAGCCATTAATTGTGATCTATGTGTGTTTAGGCAGGGATTAACAAGGCAGGTGAGGGAAGCAGCTTTTACCTGAGCGACCATTTTAAAGCCCTCGTGGGATCCGAGAGGCAAACAGCAGAAAGATCACAGCTGGGAGGCCGGAAAGAGGAAAAGAGAAACATGTCAAAGGACAAATCACTAACTTCTGAACTTTCTGAACTGTTTAATTGAAGTCAGTTGGATAATCCTTGCACTGTCTTGTTGAAAAAAAAAGATAAATGTCAGAGCCACTCGGAAGAGCAGAGAAGTGATAGTGTTGTAATCACCTGCTCAGTCTTCTGTCCTCCACAGAACAAGATGAAATCTGAGTATTTTCATTTAAAGTTGATTAATTGAATCAACGTTTTAAAGAACCTGGTGTTTTTTCTCTCGACTCATTCATCAGTTGGCCGCTAAAATCTATTCCGATATGAGATGGGTGACAAAGATTTCGGTTTCATGTTTGCAGATATGAACATGTTTCAATCCTCAACGGTTTGATAACAAACATCTTAGGAATCTTTTTTTAATTCTCTGTAAATCTGTATCAAGATATTTTTAATACCTGAGATCTGCACACGAGTCCGACCTCTTTACATACGAACAGTAGCTTGTGTTTAAAACTACTTAATTATTCGCCCGGTGTTGAATTGACACTTAGTCTCTTGTATCACTTAATAAAATAAATATGTGTGTAGTTGCTGCACTTAGCCTCTGTGCTCCTCTTTCCTAACTGACAGATCATCTGTGCTGTGACGTAGATTCACTCCAATGCTCCGACCACTCAAACTGCACGATGCAAGTGTGTGTGTAACGCACACATGAATCCAGATTGAGCTTTGATGTTGAGGAGAAAGCATCTCGCTGGCAGCAGGCGGCTCGATCAGCCACGTTTGGTTTTGATCAAACCGCCGTTCAGGTGCAGACTGAACACGTGTCTTAATGAGGAGGGGCCGCCGGGGGCCGGAGGGCAATTAAGTCCTTAAAAAATAATTAATATTCCCTATCTATTAGATTAGATTAGATTCAACTTTGTCATTGCACAGTACAAGTACATATACAACGAAATGCAGTTTAGCATCAAACCAGAAGTGCTAAAAAAGGCAGTAAAAGTGCAGAGTATTGTGCATAGTGGAATATGTAAATAAATAGGAAGTACAGTTAGAAATATAAATGGAATATGAACAGTATTAATAGGTAAGGTATGATATAAGCATGATGAATACACTATGAGCAAGATAAATATATAAATATGAATACACTATAGGTGGGATAGGTGGGATAATACAGTAGTAGAAAAAACAAGTCTAGTGCAAATGTACAAATGTTCAAATGTACAAATGTTCAAATGTGCAAATGTTCAGTGAAAACATATGTCTATGTTTATGCACTAATTGGTTAAAAAAAAGCCGAAAATAATAATAATAATGAATACTTCTCTCATGTTTTTGTTAAAGTGCAGCTTCCAGAGAGAATTTTTGGTTCTCGAACATGTGGGACGGTGAAAGTCGTGGGAGGTTTTGTGCAGTTTCAGACCACAGCTCTTCAAACGTCGTCCCTGTGACTGATCAGGACAAATGTCTTCTGACCGCTTCTGTTCGTGTCCTCTACCTGTCACACCAGGTCCCCGTCTCACCTGGAGGACATGTCCCCTGCAGGACTCTGACCGGCTCTGAACAAACATCAAGTGCCACAGAATCACTAACAGCCCCTTGTCTCCTTCACAGCAGCCGCAGCAACGTGGGCGGCTAATTATTTTGTCCTCCCTCTTCAGGATCAATTGATCGCCCGTCGGTGAGTTGGCCTGAAAGCAGCCGAAATGGAAAATGCTTGCTATCATATTAACATCAAAACATGTTATTATTCCGCACACATAGCACGCAGACACAAGGTTGACATTTTCTAATTAAACGTTTCCTTAAGCTGTGTACATCTCCCTGGGAAGTCTGAGAGACGCAGACGCCCTCACTGCCGGGATGAAAGAACTCATTATTTCCTCGTGCCCATCGTCCTCGTGTTCCTCCTCTTCCTCATCCAGATAACATGACTGTTCCATTTAATCAAACGCCGGCTGCTGGTGTTACAGCAGAGCGGCCGCGACCGAGAAAATTCACCTCAACAAGTAAGCATAAACTTCAATTTTGCCCCCCCCCCACACCGCATCACACCACCCCCCAAAAAACAAACAAGCACACGGAGCAGTGGGGCATTCATCATTGCTGTTCCTGGTTTGACAACTCGCTCTGTTTTAGTATTACAATCATAAGCCCTGAATTGGATAAGGGCAGCAGGAGAGGTTGAAAAATGGAAACGCAATGGATATGAAAAAAATAATAAAAAGCCTCTCCTGTGCAGTTGGGAATGATCGCACTGCACAGGAGTCGCGAGGAGTCGGAGATTATATTCTAATCCTCAACTCACACTTCAGTGGCTCCGTTCAAATGGAACCCACAGGCATTAATATGGAAATGATTTAACCAGAAAAAGTGTTTTTTAAAACTCTGTGAATTCTCTCCCTTTTCTTATTTTTTTGTTTTATTCCTGTTGTGGAGTTTGTGACGAGGAACCGCAGAAGAGTCAAAAAACAATAAAAACAAGATAGGGAATCAGCTGTGTGTGTGTTCGAGAAATCAAACGCACAAACGTGAAGCAAGCATCGCTCAGTGTGTAGACGCACATCATGGGATACACATGGCAACACATCTCTTGGGATTGGGTTTGAAAGTCCATCAGGAAACCCACTGACAGACGAGCAATCATCAGGATGTGTTATCTGTGGCTGGGAGCCGTGCAGCTTCTCTGCTTCACAGGGAACAAAAAGTTTCTTTGTGTCACGGGAAAAATTAAAAATAAAGAAATAAACGTCCATAGTCGAAGGCAGCAGTGAGTTCCCAGATCAGTCACAGTTAAATCCAAGCTCCCAGCCGTTTGCAGTTTGCAACGGAGGCTGTTACTTGCAAACACATTGGTTTTCACAGTCGAACATTATCTTTAAGAACTAAAGAGCTTTAACGCCCTTTAAGCAAATGTTCTGTAAGAGGTGGGATATGGTTCATTTCAGAAGCAGAGCATCTCAGTCCAGCGTTTTCTGTTTTCTGTTTTCAGTCCACTGAGCAGAACAGTGGTGCTGAATAATGACGGCTCCTGTGGAACCTCTCCACCACATCTGAAGAATAAATACAAGCTGATCCACACACAGCCTGGAATATTATTGCATTTTTATGGTTTGTTTTTCGATAACGGTTTCATTCTTTCATTTCTAGACTGTAATGTTTCACATCAGTTTTCTGGAGGAGATGGGTTTCTGTCCACATGATGACATCTAGTGTAATATTCATCCTGCAGGAAGCTGCATGTCTGGTTAACTGGAGATAACCCATTAACACCCTGAAACACCACATCATGTAACATGGCAATATTTCTTCACTCAATGTGTAATAGGTTATTTCAAAATGTGGGAGTTGCACTTTATCTAATATTATGGTGCAATATGTAATTATGTCTTCATCTGTACCAAAAAATTCCCAAGTTAGATTGGTTTTATACTTCGTTAGACTCGTTCATTTGGCTCCTCCCCCTTCCACTAACATGCAGGGGCCAAACCCAAATGTACTGGCTTTAGTTTTGGGAAGCTGTCATGTCCTCCATCGGAAGGGTTTAGATCCAGAGAGTCTCTCATCTACAGTTTAATGTAGATTATATTTTGAGTCTATTTAGTATTTATGTAATATTCACCACTTAACTTTGGGACATTGGCTTTGTGTCAACACACAAAGGGACTCACAACGTCTAACACACGTTGAAGTATGAATGGTTTGTGTCCATGTGATGCTCTGGTGATTTATCCAGGGAGAATCCTCGGGTCATATCGAGACAAATCAATGAAACATCTGGAATCCTCAGATTTCTACAGGTGGTTAGATAAAGTACTCGCTGACCTTTTAGTTTTTATTCCACCGACAGTAACAGGTCGTTACCTCGAGGTATCTTCACTTTCACCTGGTTCTCAGTGTCCACCGCAGGCTCTGTGCTCTGTGTGTGTCTCTGTCTGTGTGAGTCTGTGTGTGTGTGTGTGTCTGTGTGTGTGTGTGTGTGTGTGGCAGCTCCGCCTTGGGCACAGAGGACAGAAGCAGCTCTTCTATAGATGATAAAGCAGAACGTATATGTGTGGAGTCCTGGTTGATTGTGTAAATCTTCTCTCCCTGTAGGTGGCGCTGATGAGAGCTTCCCATGATGCTTCAGTCGTTATTCCGCCTGGTCGGCAGTAACCAGTGGAAAGGGGAATCAGGGTTTTCTCTTAAACACGTATCTCAGGAACATCTTGAGGGAATTCATTGATTTGATTTTGGTAGCTCAAGGTCAAAGGTCAATATCTTACGGTGAGCTAGAGGGCATTTCTTCACATTCGGTAAAAGCATTCACTTGGACTCAAAGATGAACCGGTTAGATATTTGGAGGTCAAAGGTTACAGTGGCCAATGAAGAGGAGGCAGAGTGGGTCTAGTAGAAGATGATGGGAATACAGGGACCTGTGTGTTTGGAGCTTGACCTCTCGGCCTCTGACCCCTCGACTAGATGACAGAACAGTCTGTGGTGTTATCTCACAGACTGTAAATGAAGATGGACGACCTGTTTCCACTTCCTCCCACTTACCAGGAATAGAGCTAAAATATCCTGAATACAAACGATAGAACATCATTGTGATAAGAACTAACTCTTCATTCGCCATTTTTTAGATTATTAGTTTAGTTAGCACCTTTGGTTTTTCAGAGGTATAAAACTGTTGGACTCAGAAACTAAATGAATCAATTTAGTCTTTTAAGTTCTTTTGGTGCAGAATGGAACACTAAACATATTTTGGATTTGCTTGGAAAAATCATCTGCTCCTTCAAGAAAAAAACCATACAGGTCAGACCGAAGGAAGTGAGGAGACGTGGACGTGTCATTTACTTCCTGCCCTCCGGCATCATGTCAAATACAGCTTCACCCGTCTCTAAGTCTGTGACTGCACTTGGCAGAAAGCAGTGTGATGCATGTGTGTGTCTGTGTGGGTGTGTGTGTGTGTGTGTGTGCGGTGGAGGAAGCGGTCAGCAGTGTGAACAGGACACAGTGTGAAGTGATGCTGCTCCACGGACTCCGTGACCGATCCAATGGAGAGGCGGTAAATATATACATCGCCCCCCCCCGTGGCGAGCGGTGAGAGGCTGCGCTGACGAGTGCTCTGCAGCAGTGATGCTCGTTTGGCTTGCGTGCACGAGCCTGTGTGTATGAGCCTGTGTGTATGAGCCTGTGTGTATGAGCCTGTGTGTGTACTCCTGTGTGTGTGAGCCTGTGTGTGTACTCCTGTGTGCTCATGTGTGTGTGCACTGCTCTAAAGCCTCATTCATAGAATAATGTCCTGTGGGCCCGGCAGGCGTCCGGGGACCTGCCTGAGTGGAAACTGCCAGGCTGTGGTAATAAGTGTCTTCCTTGCCGGAATAATTCTCCCGACTAAAAGTGACTGGAATGGTTCTGACTGGCCAGCATGGTCGGCTGCCCCCCCCGCCCCCCCCCCCCCCCCCCCGCCCCCCCCCCCCCCCCGCCTGCCACAGAGTGAGAGGCTGCAGCAGCACAGTGAGAGAGGTTAGTGTTTCACTCTGCTGTGACTGTGTGTGTCTGTGTGTGTGTGTGTGTGTGTGTGGAGTGGAAACGATGAAAGAAGCCTCACACACAGAGAGCCGGCACAATCCTGCTAGTGGAGTTACCCCCCCGGAGAAATTAGCACATAATGCTCTCGAATTATAATTCATAATGTTTCTTGACAACAAAGACTTGTTAACACTGGGGTGGGTTGTTCTAAGAGAGGAATGGCCCCACGGAGAGAGTGTAGACTGGTGTTAAAGAGTTTACATGCAGGCTAATAGCTCGGAAACAGTGGGATTGATCAGGATATGGTATAAGTACACATTGTACTGTCTGGCTGCTGAGCACAGAAACAGGGGGGTACTCTGAATACTACAAACGCACCTGTTTGTAGTTTCCAAGCGTTTGTACTTTCCTTAGTAAGAAAACAATAAAATAAAACTCACACACTTCTGTTATAAATTTACAAAATTGTGCTTTCCCAGTTTTTATGGATTGTCCCCGTTGTCCAATCAAAAGAGACAAGAAGGCCGGCCTGTCCAATGAAAGCACTCGAGAGTTCAGGACGTTTAGAATCTGTCTCATCAGTCCTGTCCTCCCCTCTTGTCATCTTTGTTCCCCCCCCCCCCCCCCAAAAAAATAAGAATCAATCCAAAAAATGACGTCAACTTCTCGGTCACAGACACAAACAATTCTGTCGCCTCACATTCACCCCCCCCCCACCCCCCCGAGGATGAAAAGTGTATAACCGTCTTTGAATCTATGTATCAAGGGAATAACAATAAATCAGGACAGTGGGAGGGGGGGGGGGGGGGGGGGGCACAGTGGGGACAGCGTGGGGGACGTGGTCATGTCTCAGCAGCTCGGCCCCTCTGGACCTCCGGGTAACGATTACTCAGGGATGTGGTCAGACTTTAAGAAAAAAGGGGGAAGCTATAAAAATAAATATAAAAAACCAAGGCCTGATCCAAAATGATATTCCATCTCTCAGCTTTGTGATGTGTTTTTTCAGTTCTGTCCCTGCAGACAGAATAATACTCTGTTTTCACATTCAATTATGCAGCAGCCGAAACTGTTGGCGGGAGCAGGAGGAGGAACCACGACACTGAACATCAGGCTCAAGAGGACAGAGCTGTTATCTCTGCTGGTGATGACAACACGATGATACCATTTCTTTTAGCATTTCTTTCCCTCCACCGTGTCCCTGCCGTGGCCTGTTGCATCACATATATCTGAATTATGGTGTTTTCCTGCTGCCAAAGCCTGATGCTCTTCCCTCAAATCCAATTAAATTAGTTTTTTACTGTTTTCTGGAGGAGTGGGGATCCTTGAAGGCTCTGAGCTCCTCTCTCTGCATCCTGTGCACAGAGGAGGCTGGCTCTTAATAGGAGACACTTACCTATGGTTTGGATCACTTATTAACGAGGGGCACGTTGTTTGCAAGACCGATAACACACAGGAGTCCAATGATTCATGAATAATAAATAGGAAAATTTAGTAATCCTTAAATTTTGGTCCTTGTTAATTCTGGTAAATCAGTGTGGAGCCCCGGTAATGGTCAGAAATATCATAAAACATTCGGGTTAGTTAACGATTAAGAGGCAGATTCACTTTCTGAGATCGAACTCACAGAACATGGCATGTCCACTCTGAACCAACAGCAGGACACATTCAATAAGAAATCATACTGTTCCAAAAGTGTGTCCTCCTACTGTCCACCTCTTCGATATTAAGGTTTAGACTCTGAGTCTGTGACATTGAGATTATGTTGAGACAGGATAACTTGGCCCAAGATCAGCTTCAAATCACCCAGATTATCCTTTAGTGCACATCAGGCACTAGATTCTGTTTCAATTCCCACGGAGCAAATTTCATCAGTGTTACTGAGCCAATAAACATGAGGCATGCTTGTACCCAGATCTAATAATTCCACCAGGATTATTAGATTTCGGAAACCAAACACGCTGTCAGAGACGTTCTGTTGGAAGCTGCTCATGTTCAGGCTGGAGCAGGTTTCTCTCTCTCAGGAACAATCGGCCTTCAACGTCCCCTCCCAGTTACACCACCATGCTTTACTGTAGGGATGTTCTCGGTCAGGAGATGAGAGATCCCCGGTGTTTACCAGTCTGGTGTTTGGAGTTCTGCTCCACTGGTTCAACTTCTGCCTCATGAGACCAGAGAATGTTTTTCCTCATACTATCAGTTTGTTTTTGTGGTTTTCATTGAGCGACCTCTCCTGTAAAGGGCTGACTGATGGTGGGCTGCTGAGGTGTTTGTGTTTCCATCAGGTCCTCTCTTCTCTACTGAGGGTTTCTGAAGACCTTTGGCTTCTTGTTCAGCCTCCTGACCAGGGCCCATCAAGGAACCATCTCTGGTTCTGGTGGTTCCACTGTGCTGCTGGGAACACTCAGAGCTTTGGAAATGCTCATTCCTCATCACAATCTTATCAATCTTACCATCTCACACTTCACAGCTCTGGAGTGTGACATGTGGGACCTTCTACACAAAGCTTTGCCTTTTCTAAGCTCCGTGTCCATTCAAATCAGATTTGCCAAAGTTCGTCTCTTTCTTTGCAGATGAATTACAAGGATCCTTGAAGCAAAGAGGATGCACCTTACCGCACTTTAGAAAGCAAGAGATTCCAGTTTCTTTATTTTTTTAAGATTTCTAAAAATCAGTATTCACTCATCATCGGTAAACATGGCAACTTTATCCTTTTAAAATTGAGCCTGCAGTAGAGAAAGTAAAGTGTGGGTATGTGAATCCCATTCAGAGCTCCTGAGTAGTGGGAGGGCCTCGCTTCACATCACCTGAATCATCTGGATGGAACAAACACTAATAGCTAACCTGTCACTTGGATGTCGGTCCTCTTGGCTGCTTTGGGAAAACATTTCCCTTTTTTTTTTGGGCTGGTGTCACAAAAAAAAAACTATTATATGGTTCAATGTGTAATACTTCTGCAATGGTCAAAGGCAAGGGTTTAATTAACTTGTCAAAATCTGGATCCCTGAAGCCGCAGCATGAGGAGAGGTGAAGACGTGGAATTTATTATGTACTTTTTATGAAATCCATCAGGGGGGTTTCTGCAGGCGTCGCTAAACCGAAACACCGCTTCACATTTTACCATCTCTTACCCGGTTGCACCAGCCGCCACAAATCACTGAGGCTGAATTATATATCTTCCTCTTTGTTGGATCTGTTTTTATCTTAAGTTCTGTTCAGTCGACCCCTCTGGATCTCCGGGTTACAATTACTCAGGGATGTGGTCAGACTTTATGGACCAGAACTTTTTTTAATGCGCACAAAGAAAACTCTATGAGCATTAAACAACAGTTGATTGTAAAGGAACAAAAACTCAATCTACCGTAAGTCATGAGATGCAGGAGAATCACCGTTTGTGCCATGTCTTCACGTCTTTGTCTATCAGCTTCTGTCTCAGACTGTGTGTGAACTGCAGATCTGCAAGTCCCCCAACTTCACAGTCATTACCCAGAAGTGAAACAGGAAGGCCTCACTCAGAGCAGCATCCTGGCATCCTTTTAGCTCTACAGGAGTTTTGGAGAAATCCCCCCCGACTCAGATCAATGCTGCTGTGCTTGTATGAAAAGCAGCTGTAATACAGTACGTCCTGCTCCCGGGCCAAGAGACACTTGAACCATCACAGCTACAAGTGTAACCCTCATCTCAACACTTACATCAGAACCACTTCAAAAACACGTCCTGACTCTGTAAAAACACCTTTATTTCCACAAATGTCTCCACTTGAAAGTTATAACACTCATATTGGTCCTCACAGAGATAGAGACTTAAGAGCATGCAACCCCCCCGCCCCCCCCATGCAGCATGCAGGTCTGTGTGACTCCTCCTGGCTCCACCTGCCTCGTCTGTAACAGACACGACGGAGGATAAAAACCCTCTGAGCTCATAACTAGAGCACAAGAGAAGCATCACTGTGTTCTCCTCTTCCTCTCCGCTGCCCTGCTCCACCTCTCACCGCTTCATCTACTTTGTTCAAAAACAAATCTAACATCCTTTTATTTTCCTGCAAAGTTCAGAGACTCGTTTCAAAAGTAACACAACACAACGTGTTGAAATAAAAACACTTCCATTGTTGGGAAGATAGTTTTCATCTCATTCTACTTCGGTTATTACATTAAATATATAATGAAGAATTGATCACAATGCAACTAATTAGTGGGATGAAATGGAAACATGTGATAAATGTCTTTGCTAAATATATTTATGAAATAAGGAAAATCATTTACACTGACAAATGTATCTTAAATTCTTTGATTGCATATAAATGATTATTTGATCCGTTTAAAAAGTGAAAAATTACATGAAAGACAAAGAAACATCCCTCACATCACATCACATTACATTTCAATTAGCTGACACTTTTATCCAAAGTCACATTAAGTGCATCAACCATGAGAGAACAAACCCAGAGCAACAAGAATCAAGTACAATTTGCTTCAAGAAAGCCAAAGTGCTATATGTAAGTGTTATATAAGTGCTACTAGATATATAGAGGTGCTACTAAACAGATATAGGAATTTTTGTATTAGTATAATTTTTAATCCAAGGTGAAGTCTGGAGAGATGTGTCTTTAGTCTAATCATCCAGATGATTTAATGTCTTATTGTCTTATCTGATTCAAGTCAAATGTCTTTTAACTGTGTTGAAACCTTTTTCTCTCCAGATTGCACAAGTGAAATCGTTTATTTAAAAAGTTTAAATCATAATCACTGTCGGCTACATACCAACATTCATTGTGGCCAGTGTTTGTGATTTGTTCTTGTTTTGTTCTTGTTCTCTTCCTCTTCCTCTTCCTCTTAACTGCTGGAACGACCGCTGAACAGAGCTGCACCGACAGCATATGCCCCAGCTGCTGTGAATCCTAGAGCGACACCGGGGCCTCCGGCAAAAAAGGCGACTGTGGTGCCTAAGATCCCTGCATTCCAAGCAGTTTTTTTAACCTGCGAGACACAAGATGAGACAAACCGTTATTTTTGAAACAATCAACAAACTGAAGGTCAAATCATTTTGATAATTTTTCATTCAAATAGAATCTGGACGATTGGAATGTCACTCAGTAAAGCTCTGACACAGTCCCCTTATGAAACCACACTTAAAGGTTCAATGTCTAAAATCTAGTGACATCTAGTGGTGAAGTGTCATGTTGCAGCCGAACCCATCTGAACAATCACCTTTTAACAAACACAACATCTACACACTAATTCTGCTGTGGAAGAGTTAACAAGGTTAACAAACACAACAGTTAGATACACACCTGCCAAGACTCTGCCACGCCGTATCGCATCTCAGTAGCAAAGTGCTCACAGTTGTTATTGACAAGGTCGTACTTTAACACGCGGCCGACCATCGCACGGGCCTCCTTCACTATGATGGAAGGATCACGAGGCCTGAGCTTGTAATCCAGCAGATTGTTGACCTGGTGACGGTTATTGCTGACCACGTCAGTGAGCTTCTCATGCTTCACCATTCCGGTGCCTGAATTTGCCAACGAGCCAGACGACAGACCACCTGTGTGTTTTATAGAAAAGACAAACAGGAAGAACATGGAGGAAAAGAAAGAGGAAAGGAGGAAGATGCCATCATGAAATACACGTTATGTTCAGGTTATAGTCTAACGTGAATATAGTTATCACTTCACTCACTGTCTGTACTGAAATGAACCACTTCATCCTCTCCGGTGTAGACGGCCCAGTGCTTAAAGCCCCAACGGCTGATCTCGATCAGGTCTCCTGGTTTTACATTAAACTAAAAAGAAACATGAAATTGAAAATAATAAAGTGTACATGTAGTCAATGTGAATGTGCAGTGATCAAAGTGCTCTTCATCGTGGCTTCCTGTTGTATTTGTTTGTGTTCACGAGCAAGAGGGTCATACGAGGACACAGCCCTGCCACAGGTTGACGTACGAAAGAAACTCGACTAATGAATCAGGACTTGGAGGAAAGTTTACTGGAGTCGTTTTCACACCTAAAAGTCTGAAACCAACATTGTTTCCATTTGATCTGTTTAGATTTGGTTTCACATTGTAATTCATGGAGCGCACTAAACATCTGTCAGAGATACGTACGTCCTGTGGTCATCAGCTTCGTGGACTGAGACCAACCTTCACTTGACATTGATTAGATCAGGGGTGTTCAAACTTTTTAGCCCGAGGGCCACATATAGACAAATATACGAAGGTGTGGGCCACTCACGCTGTGGGGGGGTGGGGGAGGGGGGGGGGGGGTGGCGTTCTGAGGAATAGCTGCAACACCGTGGGCCATAGTCCATCACATTACATTTCATTAAGCTGGAGCTTTTATCCAAAGCATTCAAGGGTACAAACCCAGAGCAACAACAATCAAGAAAGTACAATTTCTTCAAAAATAGAGCAAAACTACAAAGTGCTATAATTAAGTGCCATTTAAGTGCTATTAAAATTGTTAGTTTCAAAAACAAAACAAAAATTATTTTTTGATGCGGGCCAATTTTAAATGGATGGCGGGCCGCAGATGGCCCGCGGGCCGTAGTTTGGGCACCCCTGGATTAGATTGTAGACAACATGTGTGTCAGGTATTGTATTCACCAACACCTGGCAGGCAGCATTAAATCAAAAAGTCCAAACTCTGCAATTCTCTTTCACTTTCTCTCTCTCTGCTCCTTTTGTTTCTGAAATGCTCTGATCAGTCATTATGTTTCTTCCCCTTTGTTAGATCGGTTTTTGTCTTTGTTCAGGTTCGATTTCTGTTCAGTTACATTTGTTAAAGTTATTAAACTGAAGTTCTGTTCAGTCGACCCCTTATGGACCAGAACTTTGTATTTTCATAGTTTTTTGGTAAATAAATCAGTTTATGTTGAAAAGCAGCTGTGATCACACACTTCATCCTGTTTATTCTGGTTTCTGTTCTCAACTCTTTGATATAATTAATTACATTTTAAAGCGGCATCAAAATGCTAATGTTGTATTTTACTCATAACTGAAAAACTTTGCACACATTATATAAACAAACTCAAAGTAAAGTTTGTTGATATATTTTAATCTACATCTATTTATGACATCATAAGTCTGCACCTTCACCTTGTCACGCACAAAGAACATATAAAACTGTTTCACTGTAAAGGACCAAAAACTAAATCTACTGGAAGTCATGAGATGCAGGAGACTCACCTTTGCTTCCATGTCTTCAGCTCTTCGTCTCTCAGCTTCTGACGCATCCTTTGTGTGAACAGTGGAATACTGCAGTTAAAGAACCTGTATAACCTGCCTGCTCGGCCATAATGAAACAATACTTTAATAGCACAGGGCTGAGCGTCATTTCTCATAAATTGTGCAGCAGGTGCGTTCAGGTTTCGACCATTTGCACGATTTAAACAATTTCAAACAGAAATCTAACATCCTTATATTTTCCTGCAAAGTTCAGATATGCGTTTCCAATTAACATAATACAACATGTTGAAATAAAAAACACATCCATTGTTCAGAAGATAGTTTTCATTTAATTTTACTTCGATTATTACATTAAATACATAATGAAGAATTGATCAGAACGCAAGATATTAGTCGGATGAAAAAATAGAAACATGTGATCTTTGCTAAATATATCTTTAAAATGAGGAAAGTAATTTGCACTGAAGAAATGTATCTTAAATTATTTTATTCCATATAAATTGTTTTCAAATGATTATTTGATCCAATTAAAAAGTGAAAAATTACATGAAAGATAAAGAAACATCCCTCACATCACATCACATTACATTTCAATCAGCTGACGCTTTTATCAAAAGCAACAATAAGTGCATCAACCATGAGAGAACAAACCCAGAGCATCAAGAATCAAGTACAATTTGACTAAAGAAAGCCAAACTACAAAATTCTATATGTAAGTGTTATATAAGTGCTACTAGATATATAGAGATATAGATGATTTAATGCCTTATCGTCTTTTCTGATTCAAGGTCAAATGTCTTTTAACTGTGTTGAGCAACAACCTTTTTCTCTCCATATTGCACGAGTGAAATCAATATTTAAAAAGTTAAATCATAATCACTGTCAGCTACATGCCAACATTCATTGTTGCCAGTGTTTGTGATTTGTTCTTGTTTTGTTGTTGTTGTCTTCCTCTTCCTCTTAACTGCTGGAACGCCTGCGAATCAGAGCTGCACAGACAGCAAACGCCCCACCTACTTGGATGAGGATGAGGCCGAGGCGGCTGAGGCGCCCAAGTCCTTGGCGCCTTTTATAAAGGCTTTACGAACCTGTGAGAGACAAGATGAGACAAACCGATATTTTTTAAACGATCGACAAACTCAAGGTCAAAACAAAACATAAATTATGTAAATATAATCTATTTAAATATAAAGTATGTTAATATAATATAAACAACACATTCTAAGGTAAAGAAAACAACAATTCGTACAATTATGATGAAACACAGTAGTGGAAACATCACTAGGATTATTGTATATTAAATTGCTGCCAGTAGATCCTTTCACTTAAATCATACACACTGAACCTTTAATGGATGTGAGATGGTTGGTTTAACATTCTGGATTATTATACGACACAGTGAAGGTGACAGATGAACCCAGTGATTAAAGAGTTTGTTCATCTTCCTGGAGTGTTTGAAATATCACAATGGACTCACATCTGCATGTATTCAGCTGCAGTAGATTGTGTTAGATAAATAAATAAATAGATAAAGGACTCAATAAAAAGGGTTTTTACAACTTCTATTCTGCTGTGATTAGAGTTGAAATGTTTCAGAAGCTTGTTTACTCTATTATAAATCATGTTCTGATTCATTCTGTTCACATGGCATCTGAGTTTATTATAAATACGATTGTTCAGAATGTAAAGATGTGGTTTCCCTGTGGGCTGCAAAAACTGAACTAAACAAACAAAACTTTACCTGATTAAACCTGTTTATAAAACAGATCTACCAAACAATAACATTTAATTACTGTCACTACTATATAAAGATGTATTTGCCACATTATTAATCAGTATTTCCTCTGCAATAGCCTTTCAGAATATCTATATTCCTCTCGATGGTCATTTTAACCATTTCCACACATTTCACGCTCTATATATTTGCTTGAAATTGATTTATTTACATTCATATTAATTTAAACTAGAGTTATTAGTTAGTAATATCAAGCCTCATTTACATTTGATGCAATAAGGGTTTGATAACGACACAATAGGAATAAATATCAGCCGATGTATTAGTATCAGAAATGTTTTATATCCCCAATATCAGTATCTCCACTACATGCACTTCAGATAACTATTATGAATCCTGTCTCTTTGATTCTTTTGAGTCATATCAGAGTTGTAGAGAGAGCTTCTCAGTTAGCGGAACGTTCAAGACCATGACTCACTTTGTGGAGGAAACAGAAAGGAAGACTTGTCTACTGTCAATCGCCTTTTAACAAACACAACATCTACACACTAATTCTGCTGTGGAAGAGTTAACGAGGTTAACGAACACAACAGTTAGATACACACCTGCTGAGACAATGCCTTGCCGTATCGCATCTCGGTAGCAAAGTGCTCACAGTTGAATTTGACGACGCTGTACCATAGCTTGTGGCTCACAAACGCACAGGCCTCGTCCACTATGATGGAAGGATCACGAGCCTCGTACTCTTCATCCAGCAGATTGTTGACCTTGTAACGGTCATTGCCGGCCACGTCTGTGAGCTTCTCACGCTTCACTGTTCCAGCGCTGCGGCTCAGACTCTTGAACAAGCCAGACGATCCACTACCTGTGTGTTTTATAGAAAAGACAAACAGGAAGAACATGGAGGAAAAGAAAGAGGAAAGGAGGAAGGTGCCATCATGAAATACACGTCATGTCCATGTGATATTCTAACGTGAATATAGTTATCACTTCACTCACTGTCTGTACCGAAATGAACCACTTCATCCTTTCCAATGTAGATGGCCCAGTGCTTATAGTGCCCACGGAAGATCTCGATCAGGTCTCCTGGTTTTCCTTTAAACTAAAAAGAAACATGAAAATACAAATATAAATAATAAAGTGTACATGTAGTCAATGTGAATGTGCAGTGATCAAAGTGCTCTTCATCGTGGCTTCCTGTTGTATTTGTTTGTGTTCACGAGCACGAGGGTCATACGAGGACACAGCCCTGCCACAGGTTGACGTACGAAAGAAACTCGACTAATGAATCAGGACTTGGAGGAAAGTTCACTGGAGTCGTTTTCACACCTAAAAGTCTGAAACCAACATTGTTTCCATTTGATCTGTTTAGATTTGGTTTCACATTGTAATTCATGGAGCGAACTAAACATCTGTCAGAGATACGTACGTCCTGTGGTCATCAGCTTCGTGGACTGAGACCAACCTCCGCCTGCCTCAAAACATCCACCATCATCCCCGTTCCCAAGAAGCCGAGGATCACAGGCCTTAATGACTACAGACCAGTCGCCCTGACCTCTGTAGTGATGAAGACCTTCGAGCGCCTCGTGCTGACCCACCTCAAGACCATAACCAACCACCTCCTCGACCCACTGCAGTTTGCCTACAGAGCCAACAGGTCCGTAGACGACGCAGTCAACATGGGACTCCACTTCATCCTCCAGCACCTCGACTCCCCTGGCAACTACGCCAGGATCCTGTTTGTGGACTTCAGCTCTGCATTCAACACCATCTCCCCAGCTCTTCTCCAGGACAAGCTGACACAGCTGAGTGTGCCTGAGCCCACCTGCAGGTGGATCACTAAGTTCCTGACCGACAGGAAGCAGCGCGTGAGGCTTGGCAAGCTTGTCTCTGAGACCCGGACCATCAGCACTGTAACACCACAAGGTTGTGTGCTCTCTCCTCTCCTCTTCTCCCTCTACACCAGGTGTTCCCAAACTTTTTACAGTCCCGTACCCCCTCAGACTTTCAATCTCCAGCTACGTACCCCTTTTTAAAAGGGGGGCGTGGCCGGAGCGGAGTTCCGCCAGAAATAATCACCACGGCACAGGTTAATGAGACGGGTGTGCTTTAGAGGATGCCAAAATAATGTCATCGACGAAATTCTTAATGATCAATTAATCGATTGTCGATTAATTATGCCCATCCCTAGTTTTGACTAACGGTCACTAACCTACCTGTAACTATTTTTGGCACTGTAATTATTTCGCTGAATATGGGTATACATGAGTATTTTTGGCAATGCTACTTGGCTATTCAGACTATTTAATATTGCATGATTATTTATTGCTCAGTTTGAAAAAGTAATGGGCTTTTTCAATTTGAAAACGCAGATAAAATGTTCTCCCCACGTACCCCCTAAACCACTTTGCGTACCCCTTGGGGTACATGTACCCCAGTTTGGGAACCGATGCTCTACACCAACAACTGCACCTCCAGCCATCCCTCTGTCAAACTCCTGAAGTTTGCTGACGACACAACCCTTTTTGGATTAATCTCCAATGGGGACGAGGCCGCCTACAGAGAGGAAGTTATAAGCCTGGCTTCCTGGTGCAGCCAGAACCACCTGATGCTAAACGCTTTAAAAACTGTAGAGATGGTAGCAGACTTCAGGAGGAGCCCAGCCCAAAGCACCCCTCACCATGTGCAACTCCCCAGTTACAACAGTGGAGTCTTTCAAATTCCTGGGGACGATCATTGCACAGGACCTGAGTTGGACGGAGAACATCACCTCCACCATCAAGAAGGCCCAGCAGAGGATGTTCTTCCTGCGGCAACTGAGGTAATTCGCCTTTTAACAAACACAACATCTACACACTAATTCTGCTGTGGAAGAGTTAACGAGGTTAACGAACACAACAGTTAGATACACACCTGACGAGACTTTGCCTTGCCGTATCGCATCTCGCTAGCAAAGTGCTCACTGTTGTAAGTGACAAGGTTGTACTGTGGGTTGCGGCCCACCATTGCAGAGGCCTCCTTCACCATGATGGAAGTATCACGAGCATCGTACAGGTCATCCAGCAGATTGTTGATCTGGTAACGGTCACTGCCGACCACATCAGTGAACTTCTCACACTTCACCTTTCCTCTGCTGCTGCTCAGACTCGCCGACGAACCAGATGACTGACGACCTGTGTGTTTTATAGAAAAGACAAACAGGAAGAACATGGAGGCAAAGAAAGAGGAAAGGAGGAAGGTGCCATCATGAAATACACGTCATGTCCATGTGATATTCTAACGTGAATATAGTTATCACTTCACTCACCGTCTGTAGTGAAATGAACCACTTCATCCTTACTGATGTAGACGGCCCAGTCCTTATAGGGCCCACGGAAGATCTCAATCAGGTCTCCTGGTTTTCCATTAAACTAAAAAGAAACATGAAAATACAAATATAATTAATAAAGTGTACATGTAGTCAATGTGAATGTGCAGTGATCAAAGTTCTCTTCATCATGGCTTCCTGTTGTATTTGTTTGTATTCACGAGCACGAGGGTCATACGAGGACACAGCCCTGCCACAGGTTGACGTACCAAAGAAACTCGACTAATGAATCAGGACTTGGAGGAAAGTTCACTGGAGTCGTTTTCACACCTAAAAGTCTGAAACCAACATTGTTTCCATTTGATCTGTTTAGATTTGGTTTCACATTGTAATTCATGGAGCGCACTAAACATCTGTCAGAGATACGTACGTCCTGTGGTCATCAGCTTCGTGGACTGAGACCAACCTTCACTTGACATTGATTAGATTGTAGACAACATGTGTTTCTAACATCCACGTGTTCAGGTGCTGTATTCACCAAGTGGTTTGAATAAAGTGCACGTGAAAAAAGGTTGTGTTTCATTTGATGGGAGAAAACTAATGAACCCATTGATTTCATTAGTTTGTTGGAAATCTGTCATAATTTAGATTTTACTTTCACAAAATGAACGTTCTTGTCGTTCAAGCATTAAATCATCAGAGGTGAAGACAACAAGAAGTTCTGTTGAAGTTGTGAAGAAGTTGAGGCAGCAGGTGTTTTACTTTGACAACGACATTACTTATGCTTCCACGGATGGGGCTTCCTCTTTGCCCTGGACTCCCTTGGGAAGGTACGAACTTTTGTCGCTCTTCTGAATTTTGTTAGTTTCAGGTTGTAAATAACATCAAAAGTTAGTGTACATTATATATAATGTTGTTGTAATGATTTCATGTTAGTTTCTTATGTGGTCAATTATTGTATTTGTGTAAACCTGCATGTGCTGAAGGGGTGTGTCTGCTGCGAACTGCGGTTGCACGAGCACTGTTAGCATGCTTTGAACATTGTGTTTGTTAGCTGGAAACTAAGTAACACTATGCATATTGCACAGGCGATGAGCATGCAGCATCCTCATGACAAAAACTCTTTTGTTTCCACAACTGCAAATGCTTGCGGTCAGTGTGGATAAAAGAGTCTGAATGTTGAAGTTATTCGTATGGCTGTTGCTGGGCAGACAATAAAAACATTTGGAAAGACATTGCTTTGGAAGGATTTGTTAAAAGCATTCACAACGCAGAGTTAAAGACACTACACATGCACTTCAGATATATTATGAATCCTGTCTCTTTGATTCTTTTGAGTCATATCAGAGTTGTAGAGAGAGCTTCTCAGTTAGCGGAACGTTCAAGACCATGACTCACTTTGTGGAGAAAACAGAAAAGAAGACTCGTCTACTGTCAATCACTTTTTAACAAACACAACATCTACACACTAATTCTGCTGAGGAAGAGTTAACGAGGTTAACGAACACAACAGTTAGATACACACCTGACAAGACTCTGCCACGCCGTATCGCAGGTCGGTAGCAAAGTGCTCACTGTTTTTATTGTCAAGGTTGTACGGTAGCTTGTGGTCCACCATCGCACGGGCCTCCTTCACTATGACGTTCGGCTCACGAGCCGTGCGCCTGTCATCCAGCAGATTGTTGACTTTGAAACGGTCATGGCCGACCACGTCAGTGAGCTTCTCACGCTTCACCTCTGCTCTGCTGCTCAGACTCGCCAACGAGCCAAACGACAGACCACCTGTGTGTTTTATAGAAAAGACAAACAGGAAGAACATGGAGGCAAAGAAAGAGGAAAGGAGGAAGGTGCCATTATGAAATACACGTCATGTCCATGTGATATTCTAACGTGAATATAGTTATCACTTCACTCACCGTCTGTCACTAAATGAACCACTTCATTTCCTCCGATGTAGACGGCCCAGTGCTTATAGGACCCACGGAAGATCTCGATCAGGTCTCCTTTATTTCCTTTAAACTAAAAAGAAACATGAAAATACAAATATAAATAATAAAGTGTACATGTAGTCAATGTGAATGTGCAGTGATCAAAGTGCTCTTCATCGTGGCTTCCTGTTGTATTTGTTTGTGTTCACGAGCACGAGGGTCATACGAGGACACAGCCCTGCCACAGGTTGACGTACGAAAGAAACTCGACTAATGAATCAGGACTTGGAGGAAAGTTCACTGGAGTCGTTTTCACACCTAAAAGTCTGAAACCAACATTGTTTCCATTTGATCTGTTTAGATTTGGTTTCACATTGTAATTCATGGAGCGCACTAAACATCTGTCAGAGATACGTACGTCCTGTGGTCATCAGCTTCGTGGACTGAGACCAACCTTCACTTGACATTGATTAGATTGTAGACAACATGTGTTTCTAACATCCACGTGTTCAGGTGCTGTATTCACCAAGTGGTTTGAATAAAGTGCACGTGAAAAAAGGTTGTGTTTCGTTTGATGGGAGAAAACTAATGAACCCATTGATTTCATTAGTTTGTTGGAACTCTATCATCATTTAGATTTTACTCTCACAAAATGAACGTCCTTGTCGTTGAAGCATTAAATCATCAGAGATGAAGACAACAAGAAGTTCTGTTGAAGTTGTGAAGAAGTTGAGGCAGCATTAAATCAGAAAGTCCAAACTCTGCATTTCTAGTTTTCACTCTGCAAACAAACCAAACCACGTTTCAGTTTGACCCTGAACGCCTCTTTTGGTCGGAGGAACCTTTCACACCTGATATTTAAATTCAGACAAAACTGAAAAGTCATTTCGTGAACAAACAAGGAAGGTGTGAAAGTGTCTTTAGAAACTAACCAGTTGTGGTTATTGTTCAGATAATTTCAAACAATATGACTGAAAATTGATATTTTTACCTCCAGTATTTTGATTTATTTCCATTACAAAGACCGATCTTCATGTTTATGTATTTTATTTGTTGCCTCGGTTTGGTTCATAGAAGGACTTTAACTGTCAATAACTCACTTTAGTTGTATAGTCGAAATTTATTTATTTATTATGTATTATTTCTAGCTTTTAACCTTATTTATATTAAATGTTTTCTCTCTCTCTCTCTTTGCTCCTTTTGTTTCTGAAATGCTCTGATCAATCATTATATATCTTCCACTTGGTTGGATCTGTTTTTGTCTTTGTTCAGGTTCGATTCTGTTCAAATACATTTGGTTAAAGTTTATAAAACTTAAGTTCTGTTCAGTCGACCCCTTATGGACCAGAACTCTGTATTCTGTTCACTTTCAGCTAAATAAAACCCTTTATTGTTGAAAACCATTTAGAAGAATGATATTCCTCTCAAGGGTCATTTTAATCTTTTCCACACATTTCACGCTCTATATATTTGCTTTTTTTATATTCATACATATTTAAAGTAGAGTTTACAATTAAAAAGTATAATATTAAGATTAAGATACATTTATTCGTCCCAAACACATGCACAGACATGCAAGGAGGGAAATTTAACCTCTGCTTTTAACCCATCTGATGCAGGACACACAGAGCAGTGAGCAGCCATGTACGGCGCACGGAGAGCAGATGTTGGGGGAGTAAGGTGCCTTGCTCAGGGGCACTAGACAGGGTAGGGAGAATCCTCTTGGATCTTTGGACAGATCAATCCAGGTTCGTCTTTTTGTTGTTTCTCCGTGGAGTCGAACCAGAGACCTTTTCTGCCCATAGTCCAAGTTTCTGCCACTAGTCCACCGCCTCTCCTATGAAACCTCATTTACATTTTATGTAATAAGGGTTTGATAACGTCACCATATGAATATATATATCAGCTGATGTATTAGTATCAGAAATGTTTTATATCACCAATATCAGTATCTCCACTTCATGCACTTCAGATAACTATTATGAATCCTGTCTCTTCGATTCTTTTGAGTCATATCAGAGTTGTAGAGAGAGCTTCTCAGTTAGTGGAGCGTTCAAGACCATGACTCACTTTGTGGAGAAAACAGAAAGGAAGACTTGTCTACTGTCAATCACCTTTTAACAAACACAACATCTACACACTAATTCTGCTGTGGAAGAGTTAACGAGGTTAACAAACACAACAGTTAGATACACACCTGACGAGACTTTGCCTTGCCGTATCGCATCTCGGTAGCAAAGTGCTCAGCGTTTGTATTGTCAAGGTCGTACTGCAGCTTGCGGCCGACCATCGCAGAGGCCTTCTTCACTATGATGGAAGGATCACGAGCATCGTACATGTTATCCAGGAGATTGTTTATGCGGTAACGGTCATT
This sequence comes from Pleuronectes platessa, assembly GCF_947347685.1. Lineage (NCBI taxonomy): Eukaryota > Metazoa > Chordata > Actinopteri > Pleuronectiformes > Pleuronectidae > Pleuronectes > Pleuronectes platessa. Next base: position 3,223,132 of record NC_070636.1, on the reverse strand, counting down.
GCCGACCACATCGGTGAACTTCTCACGCTTCACCTTTCCATCGCTGCTGCTCGGATTTGCAGACGAGCCAGATGAGTCACCACCTGTGTGTTTTATAGAAAAGACAAACAGGAAGAACATGGAGGCAAAGAAATAGGGAAGGAGGAAGGTGCCATCATGAAATACACGTCATGTCCATGTGATATTCTAACGTGAATATAGTTATCACTTCACTCACTGTCTGTAGTGAAATGAACCACTTCATTCTCTCTGATGTAGACGGCCCAGTGCTTATATTGCCCACGGAAAATCTCGATCAGGTCTCCTGGTTTTCCATTAAACTAAAAAGAAACATGAAAATATAAATAATAAAGTGTACATGTAGTTAATGTGAATGTGCAGTGATCAAAGTGCTCTTCATTGTGGCTTCCTGTTGTATTTGTTTGTGTTCACGAGCACGAGGGTCATACGAGGACACAGCCCTGTCACAGGTTGACGTACAAAAGAAACTCGACTAATGAATCAGGACTTGGAGGAAAGTTCACTGGAGTCGTTTTCACTCCTAAAATGCCCTGAACATTGTGTTTGTTAGCTGGAAACTAAGTAACACTATGCATATTGCACAGGCGATGAGCATGCAGCATCCTCATGACAAAAACTCTTTTGTTTCCACAACTGCAAATGCTTGTGGTCAGTGTGGATAAAAGAGTCTGAATGTTGAAGTTATTTGTATGGCTGTTGCTGGGCAGACAATAAAAACATTTGGAAAGACATTGCTTTGGAAGGATTTGTTAAAAGCATTCACAACGCAGAGTTAAAGACACTACACATGCACTTCAGATATATTATGAATCCTGTCTCTTTGATTCTTTTGAGTCATATCAGAGCTGTAGAGAGAGCTTCTCAGTTAGCGGAACGTTCAAGACCATGACTGTACCATGTTAGATACACACCTGACAAGACTCTGCCTTGCCGTATCGCATCTCGATAGCAAAGTGCTCACTGTTTTTATTGTAAAGGTTGTACGGTAGCTTGTGGTCCACCATCGCACGGGCCTCCTTCACTATGACGTTCGGCTCACGAGCCGTGCGGCTGTCATCCAGCAGATTGTTGACCTGGTAACTGTCATTGCCGACCACGTCGGTGAGCTTCTCACGCTTCACCTCTGCTCTGCTGCTCAGAAGCTCCAAAGAGCAAGATGAGTCACCACCTGTGTGTTTTATAGAAGAGACTAACATGAAGAACAGGGAGGCAAAGAAATAGGGAAGGAGGAAGGTGCCATCATGAAATACACGTCATGTCCATGTGATATTCTAACGTGAATATAGTTATCACTTCACTCACCGTCTGTCACTAAATGAACCACTTCATCCTCTCCAATGTAGATGGCCCAGTCCTTATATTGCCCACGGAAGATCTCAATCAGGTCTCCTGGTTTTCCATTAAACTAAAAAGAAACATGAAAATACAAATATAATTAATAAAGTGTACATGTAGTCAATGTGAATGTGCAGTGATCAAAGTGCTCTTCATCGTGGCTTCCTGTTGTATTTGTTTGTGTTCACGAGCACGAGGGTCATACGAGGACACAGCCCTGCCACAGGTTGACGTACGAAAGAAACTCGACTAATGAATCAGGACTTGGAGGAAAGTTCACTGGAGTCGTTTTCACACCTAAAAGTCTGAAACCAACATTGTTTCCATTTGATCTGTTTAGATTTGGTTTCACATTGTAATTCATGGAGCGCACTAAACATCTGTCAGAGATACGTACGTCCTGTGGTCATCAGCTTCGTGGACTGAGACCAACCTTCACTTGACATTGATTAGATTGTAGACAACATGTGTTTCTAACATCCACGTGTTCAGCTGCTGTATTCACCAAGTGGTTTGAATAAAGTGCACGTGAAAAAAGGTTGTGTTTCGTTTGATGGGAGAAAACTAATGAACCCATTGATTTCATTAGTTTGTTGGAAATCTGTCATAATTTAGATTTTACTTTCACAAAATGAACGTCCTTGTCGTTCAAGCATTAAATCATCAGAGGTGAAGACAACAAGAAGTTCTGTTGAAGTTGTGAAGAAGTTGAGGCAGCAGGTGTTTTACTTTGACAACGACATTACTTATGCTTCCACGGATGGGGCTTCCTCTTTGCCCTGGACTCCCTTGGGAAGGTACGAACTTTTGTCGCTCTTCTGAATTTTGTTAGTTTTAGGTTGTAAATAACATCAAAAGTTAGTGTACATTATATATAATGTTGTTGTAATGATTTCATGTTAGTTTCTTATGTGGTCAATTATTGTATTTGTGTAAACCTGCATGTGCTGAAGGGGTGTGTCTGCTGCGAACTGCGGTTGCACGAGCACTGTTAGCATGCTTTGAACATTGTGTTTGTTAGCTGGAAACTAAGTAACACTATGCATATTGCACAGGCGATGAGCATGCAGCATCCTCATGACAAAAACTCTTTTGTTTCCACAACTGCAAATGCTTGCGGTCAGTGTGGATAAAAGAGTCTGAATGTTGAAGTTATTCGTATGGCTGTTGCTGGGCAGACAATAAAAACATTTGGAAAGACATTGCTTTGGAAGGATTTGTTAAAAGCATTCACAACGCAGAGTTAAAGACACTACACATGCACTTCAGATATATTATGAATCCTGTCTCTTTGATTCTTTTGAGTCATATCAGAGCTGTAGAGAGAGCTTCTCAGTTAGAAGAACGTTCAAGACCATGACTGTACCATGTTAGATACACACCTGACAAGACTCTGCCTTGCCGTATCGCATCTCGATAGCAAAGTCCTCACTGTTTTTATTGTAAAGGTTGTACGGTAGCTTGTGGTCCACCATCTCAAAGGCCTCCTTCACTATGACGTTCGGCTCACGAGCCGTGCGGCTGTCATCCAGCAGATTGTTGAGTTGGTAACTGTCATTGCCGACCACGTCGGTGAGCTTCTCACGCTTCACCTCTGCTCTGCTGCTCGGATTTGCAGACGAGCCAGATGACTGTCCACCTGTGTGTTTTATAGAAAAGACAAACATGAAGAACAGGGAGGCAAAGTAAGAGTAAAGGAGGAAGGTGCCATCATGAAATACACGTCATGTCCATGTGATATTCTAACGTGAATATAGTTATCACTTCACTCACCATCTGTCACTAAATGAACCACTTCTTGTCCTCCGATGTAGACGGCCCAGTGCTGATAGGACCCACGGAAGATCTCAAGCAGGTCTCCTGGTTTTCCTTTAAACTAAAAATAAATACAAATGCAAATATAAATAATAAACTGGACATGTACACTGTAATGAATTGCTGTAAGAAAACGGCCAAATTCTCACAGTAACATTCTGTTTTCCAGTAAAACGGCACTGTGCTGTAGAAAACAATGCATTCTGGGAAATATTTATGAGCAGCTTGCTGTTTTCCTTAAAACATTAAAATATACTGTAAACAGCATCGCATTCTGGGGATGATGTCAGAATCAACGGCATAGAGGTCCTGCAAAAACGGATTGCTACTATATTTGTAGAAAACACATGTGGAACACAAAGTCGTGAAAGCAACTCTGGACCTTTTTTTCGAGGATTATCTGAATCCAGCATTTTATCAGCAAGTCTTCTGTAAGTTGAAATAAACTTTATCTGCCTGCATATTTTGCTTACCTTTGCTGTCTTTTAAACAAACTTAGACTGATTTAGAACTGTTACTTAGCTAGCTTGCAGCACTTGTATGTGGTCCTCTTAATTAGCCATGCAGTGACATGTGAGTAGAGCAGTAAAACTACTTTTTAAATTATTATTTTGTAGGTTCGGCCAATACTAAATAGTATTTGAAAGGTTAATCTTAATGTTTTTTTGGATGGTCAGTAAGTTTGCAGCTAGGAGCATTATTGTGAGTTTGTCGTATTTTGTACATTTTCTACTCCACTACAGCTTTCATAGTTACATCTTATTAGATAGTAACTTGAACCAATCGTGTGTAATATTAGTATGTTGTCCAGCTGCTGAAGGAACCACTTTACAAAGAATTCAGATGGACTCATTCGTCGAGTTTGTTTCTCTTCTCGTTTCATTTATAATGAAATTAATAGTTGCCATCTTTATCCTCATCTAAAGCTAATATCCTCACCACAGAGAATGTCTGTGCTTTACAGCAATCTTCCACAGTTGTATCTCTTTGTGCCACACAAGGACTTTAACTGTATATAACGCACTGTTGGGCCAGAGCCCAGAGGGTGACCACAAGAAACTGGAGCCGAGGTTAAACAAAGGGTTGTTAGCTTTTGGAGGGAAAACATTCTCCAGCAGGCCTAAGAGTCTCCCCCTGGTGGTGGAAAATGTCCTGGGGATCCCTTGGGACCCCCGCTGATTTCCAAGCCCCGCCCACTGAGATCGAATCCTGATAGTTCAATTCGCTGATACCCCATGACCCCTCTTCAAGGGGGAAGGACCTCTCAGGTAGAATAAAACTGCTGAGACCCCAAAAATCGCTGCCATTTTTCCCTGCTAAAGACTTCGACCAGGGCCCTTCCGGGTCCTCCAGATGTTCTAGCTCCGATAGGGGGCAACACAAACTTGTATTTCTTTTATCAGCCATTTTTCCCTGCTACAGACTTCGCCAGGACCCCTCAGGGTCTTCCAGATGTTCTAGCTCTGATAGGGGGCAACTTTAATTTGTATTCCTTTTATCAGCCATTTACCCTGCTCTGAAGACGTCAACAGACCCCTCCGGGTCTTCTGATTGATTTAGCTGCTAAAGGCGGCAAAACTACAAACATTCGGTTGTTCTAATTTTCATTTTCTTTTATCTTAAGTCAATCTTATTTTGAAAGAGTATTTTTGTTTTTAACTTAAAAAGGTCCCGCAACAGGAAGCACATTCGCTGGCGGGAACAACCGACCCATCGGAGTCCCGCTTGAGAGGCCACGATTATCCACTGGACTTCTGGAATATCCGCGCGACACACGCATGCAACACCGCGAAGGTCACAGTAAGAGGCTTTATTGTCTGGGCAGAGAACTAGCTTAAAATACTTAGCGTTGTCATTTATTTGATTGTATATTTATTTGAAGACCCCGAGTCTATTTTCTGTCCGTGTAACACACGGCGAAACCGATATGACATTTCCGGTTTCATTGTTTACCTTGTTGAAATGTTTTAAAGTGCCTAGCGCCGTGACGGAACGTCTCCAGCAGCACTGTTAACGTCCGACTGGGTTTGCAGAGACTTTGCCGATAAAAAGATCGGTACACAACTCCAATTTGAGTACAGAGTGGTAAAGTTTCTGTAACCTTGTCTCTGACGATGTTTTGAGAGCTTTTCTGATCTCTCTCTCTCTCTCCCTCTCTCTCTTTTCTCCTTAACTTGCTTTTACACACGTCCCGACCTACACTTACATATTTCATGTTGCATGGATAAATCTAGACTAAAAGAGCATGAATGCATCTCGACGCGATTTGGCGCCAAAACCACGAGATAAGAAATCTCTCTGTCTGAAAACCCCTTTGTTTAAAGTCCGTGACCAGCCGCCATTTTGCTTTCGCAACGTGGCTTCACTTAGGTAACCTCCATTTTGAAATCCCTTGAACGTAACATCGTCTTGAATTCGTCACCACATGACCTCGTCATTACGCCATAGCCACTCCCCTTTTCCTTTGTTACACACACACACACAGACACAGACAGGCAGACACACACGACCACACACACACATTGATACCATCAGTATTACTTGTGTCTCTAAATTGTGATAAGTGCTGCTGCAGTTATCTTTGAAATACTGGAGTTTGTTAAATGAAGACTCATTGAATAACATTAACTTTATTTCCCTTTTTAATAAATACTTTTGTAATTAAAGTATTTGTATTTCTGTGATTATTTGTACATATGTATGTGAATACAACTGGACTACTATAGCCTGTGCTCGAACTTAAAACCCTTCATCGTTTATTATATAATCTTTAATATTTAATATTAAATATTGAGATTATTAATTTACTTTATATCACTTGAGACTGATATTTAAAGATTGATTGTTGGTCCCTGTAAACAGGGTGGTTCCCTGCGACGATAAGTAATAATTACAGATTGTATTATTCTTAATAGATAATTTTATTGTTTTCGTTAATTATTTAACTATTCTTAATCGATAACCGTATCATTTCTAATTAATTATTTTACTATTCTTAATTAATAGCTTTATAATTGTTTAATTATTTTTAATAAATAATTTTTATTTTAATAATCATATTTCATGATTATTAATAATTAGCCAACGTCAACTCTACTACTATTGCACAACACCACTCAGTTTTTTTTAAATTATTATTTTGACAGCAAATCAGATAAATAACACACTGGCTTTTGTTCCATGCAAAATAATTTCCTTATTTTAAATGAACTGACAGCACCTAAGTTCCTATTGGTGGTGCACACGTTTAGTTTTCTTCATCATAGTCACACTTTAGAATAAGATTTACTGGGATAGTTCACCCAAAAATGAAAATTCACTCATTATCTACTCACCACTTTGCCGGGTTCATAAAACTAAACACTCTCAATCTCACTCTTTCTCTTTCTCTCTCCATCTCGATCACGCAATCCTATTGTCACGCTTGGAGAACTTTATAGGGATTAAAGGTACAGTGTGGTATGCCCCAAAATATTTGATTTAATAGTAATTTGAGATTATTCCGTGATATAATATACGTGATAGTCATGTGGGTTTATGTTTCATATGCACTGTGGAGAGATCAGTAAATTAAAGCAGCACTGAGGCGGAACAGGTTCGATTCTGTTCAGTTCAATTTGACTAAAGTTTATAAAACTTAAGTTCTGTTCAGTCGACCCCTTGTGGATCCAGAACTCTGTATTTTGTTCACTTATAGGTAAATAAATATCTTCATTGTTGAAAAGCAACTGTGATCACACTTCATCTGGTTTATTCTGGTTTCAGTATTAAACTCTTTGATAGAATTACATTTTAAAGCTGCTTTCAAATGATAATGTTGTATTTCTCCCGACTAAAACACTTTTCACTGTTAAGGAACAAAAACTAAATCTATTGTAACTAATGAGAAGCAGGAGACTCACCCTTCGTGCCATGTCTTCAGCATCTATCAGCTTCTGACGCAGAGTCTTTGTGTTTGCACTGATTTCTGCAGATAAAGTACCTGTATAACCTGCCTGCACGCCCCTTAATGTAAAAATAACTTCATAGATCATTTCCTATGAATTGTGCAGCAGGTGTGTTCAGGTTTCAACCATTTGTGACGCTGTGAGAGAACATTTGCACGATGTAAGTGTGGCCAACGAGGTGAAGTTTAGTGATTGACTTCAATTTGTACACTCAACATCTATGAGGGGCCATTTTTTAGGGGTTCAGTATCTTGCCAAGGACACTTCGGCATGCAGATGGGGAAGAGTGGGGATTGAACCACCAACCTTCTTGTTGGAGAACGACCACTCTACCCCCTAGGCCACACTGCAACAGGAGATAAAGCGACAGGGACATATTCATTTCCTGAGTGCAGGGATGGAGGGAGTGAACTGCGATGCGTTCAGGTGCTGCTGGGATGAACAGCTGTGTTCCTTTTGATAGCATCAAGCTCCAGCTCAGGAGGAGCAGGGTTGATTCCGCGAGCCCACATTCTCCAGGTGTCGCTGAGGAAATCCACGAGCCCAGCAAGATACTTAACCTCTGACTCTGATCATTCAAAAGGGGGGAAATTAATTGTAACTGCTAATCAAATATTCTCAAGTAACGACCCCCCCCCCATTCCAAGGGCCCTCTGCAGAGCCGCACTCTTTCAGCAAATGTCAGGAGAGTTAGCTCAGCTGCAGCGGCCGTCAGTATTGACAGTTGTTGGTGTTTGCTGTTGCTGCGCTAACGCAGTACCTGCTACTTCCAACACTTCGGGATCTGTTGCAACTGAGTCAATATTTATGAGTATTTGCTCCTGCGGGCTCTTCCCTAATGGCACCTGGCTGCTGAGGTGTCTGTGCAGGGCCGTGAAGGAGGAACGCCCGAGGCTGAGGAGAGGGCTGAGAGGCAGAGAGACATAGAGGAGGAGGAGCATGAGGAGCAGGAGGAGGAGGAGGAGGAGGAGGAGAGAGAGCCTCGTACAGCACATTCAAAAAGTTTGTCCAGTTAGCAGGTTTCATCAGCCACTTGTTATTGTGAAAGTGTCTTTGTGTGATGAGGGTCAGAGCCACAGTGAGACACACAGCTGTCTCTCCTATTGGTTCATGTTGTTTTTATAGCATCAACTAGTTAAAACGAAACCTACCAGGGAATAATTCACTTGAACATAGATCAGTGTGATGAGAACTAGACAAGAACTCCAAGGAAAAATGTATCTGAAGTGTACTTCTACTTATTATAATAATAATAAAAAAGCAAATAAACATTTAATCAGTTTAGTGCCTTTTAACATTAATGTCCCATCTGCTCACATGGAGATGCATTGTATGTCTGTGATGTACGCAGCCAGCCACCAGGGGCCGATCCGGATGATTTGGCTTCACTTTTGAGAATCGGTCAAGTCGTCCATGGTCTGAGTGTGTGTGTGTGTGTGTGTGTGTGTGTGTGTGTGTGTGTGTGTGTGTGTGATGCTGCCAGAACTGTGTATTGTCACGGTGACATTCAGTGGCCTGTGTCTGGATCAACAAAAAAATCCGCTGCTGGGCTTCTTGTGACACTCCCCCCCCCCCCGTTCCTGCCAGAGCACAGAGCAAATGTCAGCTTCATTATGCAGCCAGAGGCCGAGCACTACTCTGCTGCTGACCCCGGGTTTTTCTGTGTGACAATTAGCATGTTCACAAAGTTTTCGCTGTGCACAACTTTATTTTTTGGAGATATATACGGAGCAGTAAACTAAACTAAACTAAAAGAGGCAAGTGTGCATCTGGCAAAGTGTGGACTCAGCTGTTTTTCAAACCTGTAAATATATATATATATATATATATATATCTTTCTATTTATCTTTCCTTACTTGTCTGTTGTTTGAGTGAGATGTTTGTGGGAGTGGCCCCAGCTGAGGTGGACATGTATTAAATCAGTCACTTGAAACTCGGACCTGATGTCATCACACTCTTCCTTCAACTGAGAGATTCAAAGGCTTTTCAGAAGTTACAGGTTATCAATGTAGTGAAAAACTTTATTTCTGTTGGTTGTCATTTTATTTTTGCTGATTTAAATGGTTCCGTCTCTTAAATTAATTTATTTGATTGTTTAAATGTTTAACCTACGAACTGGCACTTTTCATATATTGTTATATAATATTCATTAATTCAGTTCATCCCGATTCTGCTCACTCACTTGTGTTTTTCGCTCTCACTCTCTTTCTCGTTGACACAGAATAAATAACCAAATATCAAATATAGAAATAGAATGAAGTAATTAAACATATGCAAAGATACATATATCAGTCAAAGTTCTGAGATTCTCATTAGAACTCAAATATATAGAACTTCGAGGGTGGATCAGGGAGTAGCAACATTTTTAATAAAAGTCAAATAGAAGCGTAGATGTCAGATGATATTTCCGTGAGAGGCCGATTTTATCTGCCAACCCATAAATTAGTCAGCCTCTAATTCTCCTGAGCCCCAACCTGAAATCTGACTTCACCTCAGTCCAGTTCCTTCATGTTTGAATCCATTAGCAGCTTCTGCTCTGATCCCAGTACACGACACTGGGACCCCAGTGGAATCTGTCTCCCTCAGATCTGTGACTCTCTGTTTGTCGATGCAGCAGGAGAGGGAGGGTTCAACGTGTCGCCCGAGCTCTCACGTCAGTGTGCGTGTTCCACTTGTCACGCTGCGTCACGATTGGCTGATGCACTCGGTGATTGCAGCTATTGTTTTCTCCCGTAGAGCTCATTTATTTGTTGATCACAGCTGTCGCCTCCTGAGCGCCAACTTTTTCCCGAAGTTACATCTCAAGCCTCTTTCCGTCGACTCTAATTAGAGGTGCATCTCCTCTCACTGCCTGACATTGATCTGAGCTGTTTAAGAGGCGGTTCTCCCTGGTGCGCCTGCAGGTTGACTGTGTGACCGTAGATCAGACTGACACGCTGCTGCCTAACGGGAATATCAATGATAATAATAATCTGGGAATCAATTAAATGAATGTGAGCAGGTTAAATGTACTTTTCTCTCTGCTCCTCTTTCTCTTCTCTTTGTCTCCGCTCCTCCTGCCATCATTTCAAATTAAGAAAAATACTTGTGTCAACACACCAGCATGCTTCGATTGGGAATTCTATCATCCTGAGGAGTCAACACCTCCGTGGCTGAGGGGACACAGGAACTCACTTCAGCTTCATGATACAACGTTGGTGTCAGGATGGAGGAAAATATATAAAAATATAAATTTGCTCTGTTAAGTGCATGCCTGTCAAATCCAATTCACATGTATTGATGCATTATGAATTGCAGCATTGCCCTTAATGGTCTGATGCAATAGAACCAGCGATGTTAATCATGTAGCTCTCAATTGTAAAACATCAGTATATCGTCCAACCCGTCCCTTATTGTGTCCACTGTGAGGACACTGGGGGACAGGCCCACGTTCGGAACCGGCTCCGTCACAGTTGAGCTTTCTCTTCGTTAAAGTGAGCTGTGATGAGCCAGCGCTGCCGGGTTCGAATCCCAGAGTCAGTCCCTTGCTCATTAACACACAGTGACTCCACTCTGCTGCTGCTCCACCCCCACAGGAGGGTATGTGTCAACACACGAGACACATTCTCATCTCCGGTATGTTCCACTGCCTCCGTCTGCACATGTGCATCAGTGCTTCTGTATTTAAACAATGTGTGTGTGTGTGTGTGTGTGATTGTGTTTAGTATTTCATTGGCAGTAACGTGCACTGGCCTCATTTTCTGCTCGTCCTTGGCCTCTTTGTGTGTATTCATGTTTTGAAGGAGCACTAGCACCACGTGTACTATTGTGCGTGTACAGTGTTGTGTACTCTCACACAGCACAGAGGCTTATACACAACCTGCAGTAATCTGCTTTTACCCTTTGTACACTGGTGCAGGCCAGAGGTTCAGAATCATTAGTCATTTGTGAAACACATTATGATGGGAACATTAAAACTGCAGCACAAACCAAATTTCATAAAACAGCATAAAATAGGTTATTGATTCAAAACTAATTAACAATACAATACTTATTAAAGAGGATAGTGGGTTATCTGTGTATGAGCCTCCCTGAGCATTAAGCTGCAGGTTATTGAGGTCGTTTCTCAAACTGTGACGTCAACACGATGCTTCTCTTCCTTTCAATCCTTCCAATGCAATCTCCTCCTGAACAATAGGTGTCAGCGCTGAGAAAAATACAAACTACACTGTCAAGAAAACGGTGAAGAAGAGGAGACACAAGCAGAACCATGGATATATATAAAGATGTCTCGGCCAATGGAGTCGAACGTCCGTACATGGCGGCCATCTTGCGACAGGCAGCTCGCTCACCCATAACATTGTGATGTAATGGTACGTACTTTTTGAAATAACCATAACTTGTTCAAATTTCAAACAATTTTTAAACGGTTTGGTTTTTTATTAACGTCAGAGATGTAGTTATGACACTGCATACCTATGAATAATTATCTTATTTTCAAAAAAATTTAATAATGTTCAATTTGTAAAGATTTCCCTTTACAAATATCAAGAATTATTTTCTTTTATTTTCTTTAAAAAGTACATGGACCACTACCAACATCATTTGTTATGGGTGAGCGAACCGTCTGACGCAAGATGGCCGCCATGTGCGGACGTTCGACTCCGTTGGCCGGCAACGCGGACAAGACATCTAGCCTTATATATATTGTGGTATCACCGTAGGTTTAACCACTAAGGAGGGTGTAGGGCAGTGCGTCACAGAAGCAGAGAGAAGTCCAAAAAAAGGGTTTCAAACCAATTTCTGGTTTATTAAATAACAAAAAGGTCCCTCAGGAAGCAAATCATAAAGTTCATCAAAGTAATATTACAAGTTCTCCATCCACAGGCTTCTCAGGGTGTTCCGTTCCAAAGGATCTTTGTCCATGTCTCCTACTCTCTGCTGCGTGGTGATCTCCACTCCTTTGTTCTCCCTCCCGCCTCGCACACCTGAGCTCCAGCTTTAATGAGTAGGACCTTGGCACCTCCCCCAGCAGTGCCTTCTGGGAGATGCAGTCCTCCCGGCAGCCATCTTGTGGGGAGGCAGCCTCTCCCAGAGTGAGGCACATAACACCCCTCTACAACCCGCCCTCTTGTGATGCCACACATCCCTCCCCTCGAACCTGACGCCCTCGGCAGGTGGAATGAAGACCAAAAGGCATCACGGCGGGATAGTGCGTCAGCGTTTCCATGACTGCGACCTGGCCTGTGAATGACAGAGAAGTTAAAAGGTTGGAGCCCTAAAAACCATCTGGTTACTCTACTGTTCGATTCCTTGTTCTTGGCCATCCACTGTAATGGAGCATGATCCGTTACTAGTGTGAACCTCCTCCCCAACAGATAGTACTTGAGTGTTTCCAGGGCCCATTTTATCGCCAAACCTTCTTTCTCCACCGTGGCATAGTTCCTCTCTCTTGGCAGCAACTTACGACTCAAATAAAGCACTGGATGTTCCTCACCCTCATGGATCTGGGAAAGGACAGCCCCCAGCCCCACCTCCGAGGCATCTGCCTGAACCACAAACTCCTTGCTGAAGTCCGGCGCCATGAGGACTGGCTTTGAACACAAGGCCCTCTTGAGATTGCAAAAGGCTTCCTCTGCTTCCGGGGTCCACTCCACCATCCTCGAGTGCTTCTTTGTGGTCAGGTCTGTGAGTGGAGCGGCTATCCTAGCAAACTCAGGAATGAATCTTCTGTAGTAATTTGCAAGGCCTAGAAACGATCTCACCTGCTTCTTGGTCAATGGGATGGCCACTCTTGGATGGCCGCCAGTTTCGCCTCCTGCGGCTTGACGAGGCCTCGGCCAATGGTATACCCCAGGTAGTTTGTCTCACTGTAGGCCAGTTTGCACTTTTTGGGGTTCGCCGTCAAGCCTGCTTCTCTTATCGATTCCAGGACCTTCTCCACCCGAGGTAAGTGACTATCCCAATCAGGACTCTGGATCACCACATCGTCTAAGTAGGCAGAAGCATAGTCTTTATGAGGTTTCAGTACCTGATCCATTAAGCGTTGGAAGCTAGCAGGTGCTCCGGCCAAACCGAAAGGCAACATCCGATACTGCCAGAGACCTCCTGGCGTGGCAAAGGCTGTTTTTTCCTTAGACTCTGCTGCCAACGGAACCTGCCAATAACCTTTGGTAAGATCAAGAGTGGTTATGAAACGTGCATTACCCAGGCTTTCAATGAGCTCGTCAACACGAGGCATGGGGTAGTTATCAAATTCAGACACAGCATTCAGCTTCCTAAAGTCATTACAGAAACGTACGGTGTTATCAGGCTTGGCCACCAGGACGATAGGGCTTGACCAGGCACTCTTTGACTCTTCAATGACATTCAGTTCCAACATCTTGCTTACCTCCTCCTCAATCACTTTCCTGCGGGCCTCTGGTACCCTATATGGCCTTTGGTTTACGTTTTTTCCCTCCGGGGTGCGTACTTTATGCTCCACCAGGTGTGTGCAGCCCGGGAGGGAGGAGAAAACAGCATGGTTGCGATCCACCAGCTCCTTTGCTTGCTGTAGCTGGTGAGGGGAAAGTTCGGGACCAAAACTCACTGCTTCCCGGGCTAATTCTCTTCGCTCCCTTGGGAAACAGCCAGTAAACAATGTCTCTCTGTCATGCCATTTTTTTAAGAGGTTAACATGGTATATCTGTTCACCTTTACGCTTTCCGGGTTGTCGTATTTTATAATTAACTTCCCCCACCTTCTCAATGACTTCGTATGGTCCCTGCCAGGTAGCCAAGAATTTACATTCTATGGTGGGCACTAGAACTAAGACCCTGTCCCCTGTTTGGAACTCCCTGGGATGGGCTGTTCTGTCATACACAGCGCTTTGATCCCTCTGTGCTTTTTCCATGTGCTCCTTCACAATAGGAAATATGGCGGCCATTCGGGTGCGCATTGCCGTCACGTGTTCAATCATGGTCCTATGGGGACATGGTTGTTCCTCCCAGGTCTCTTTAGCGATGTCTAGCAGGCCCCTTGGCTTGTGGGAATATAGCAGATCAAAAGGCGAAAACCCAGTGGAGGACTGTGGGACTTCCCTAACTGCAAACAGGAGGTAGGGGATGAGCTGATCCCAATTTCTTCCATCTTGGCCGACTACCTTCCTTAGCATGTTTTTAAGAGTTTTGTTGAACCTTTCCACTAATCCATCGGTCTGTGGATGATATACAGAGGTTCGGACCTGTTTCACTTGCAGCAGGGCACACCACTGTCTCATGACACGGGACATAAAGGGAGTCCCTTGGTCAGTCAGTATTACTTTTGGTAACCCTACCCTAGTGCTGAAAAGGAATAGCTCATTTGCTATTTGCCTAGCATTAGCTTTTCTAAGGGGAATGGCTTCTGGATACCTGGTTGCGTAGTCCATCAGGACAAGGATGTACTGATGGCCTCGAGCACTCTTGGGTAGTGGCCCTACAATATCCAGCCCCACCTTCTCGAAAGGAGTCTCTATTATGGGTAAGGGAATGAGAGGATTCTTATATCTTGGTTTTGGAGCGGTGACCTGGCACTCGGGGCAACTGCGACAGAAATTCTCTACCTCCCTGTGAATACCTGGCCAAAAGACCCTCTGTAGTATTCTCTCTTTGGTTTTCTCCACCCCCAAGTGAGCCCCTAGTATGTGCGTATGGGCTAACTGCATAACCGTTGGACGGTGAGGTTTTGGCACAAGAAGTTGTTCCACTACCTTATCCTGATACTTAATGACTTGGTACAAGAGACCATTCTTGACTGCGAAGTGAGGGAATGAAGGAGTTAGCCTGGGTCCCACCAGGGTTCCCTCTACAACCTGGACATTTTTACGAGCATTAATTAAGGTAAGGTCCTGCATTTGCGCCGTACCAAACTGACCTTTCAGTGGGGGTTTCGCTTCCACGTCCAAGACCTCCTCGTCACTTGAACCGGGAAGCAGCTCTGAGTCGGCCGGCTCTTCTGGTTCTGAATCCCCACCACTGGAGTCTGCTGCAAAAACTTGAGCTACAACAGATGAGGAATCGCATGGCTTGGAAGGATTGACCCCTGACATGTTAGCTTTTGTGCCTATAAACTTACGTTTTCGTGGTTCTATCTTACGCCTCTTTTCTACCTCTTTCCACAGCAAGGAGAAGGCTGGGAAATCTCGACCGATCAGGATGAGGACAGGGAGGTTCTTAATAACCCCCACTATAACCTTAAATGTGCTTTTGGTAGTTCTCAGCCTCACGCTGGCCGTTGGACACTCACGAGTGTCCCCATGTACACACACAACCGGGACATGTTCACTTTCAGCAAGAGGAAACGCTTCCAGCACTGACTCCTGAACTAGGGTTCGGGCACTTCCTGAATCGAGCAAGGCTTCCACATCCCGATGAACCACAGTCACTGGGCAGGTCGGTCTATAGTTCGCACTTTCCCCAAGTAGCGCAGCAAAGTTTGCTTGCAGACTGCTGGAGGACGCAGCTGTGGGCATTGGCTCGTCTGGCTTGTCACACTGCCACGAGATATGTCCTAGTTGGCCACAGCGGTAGCACTGACGAGGTTCTGGGTTTGAGGAGCCTCGTTGCTGTTGAAACGGGTTAAACCCTCTTCTCTGTGAGCTAGCAGGAGAGCTACCCCGTTGAGTGACTCCAGGGCGAATTCCACTAGGCCGATCAGGAGCCCGAGCTGTTGGTTCACTCCGGGTGAGACGAAGCATATCCATGGCTGACTGATACTGTTCTACGGCTTCTACTAACTGCATGGTGGTGGTTATCTTCTGCTGGCTGATAACCTTTTTTTGCCTCAAACGGCAGGGCTCTTAGATATCGGTCGATGATAAGGATCTCTACAATTGCAGCTGGACTGTTTTTCCCCGGGTCCAGCCACCTGTTTGTTACTCGGATCAACTCATGCATTTGTGACCTTGGGGTTGCCCCGGGTTGAAATGCCCATTCCTGGAACCGCTGCGCTAAACTAAACTTGGTAAGGCCCTGGCGGCTCAGTATCTCTTCCTTTAATTTATCATAGTCCTGCCCAATACTCGATTCCACATCTCGAAAAGCTTTAAGAGCCTCGCCTGACAGAAAAGGAGCCACAATTCCTACCCATTGTGTCTTCGCCCAACCCTCTCGAGCGGCTGTGGCCTCGAAGGCATGGACGTAAGCTTCAACATCATCCGTCACTCCCAACTTAGAAATGAAATCACTTTCCCGGGGTGATGACCTGGTTTGTCGTAGCTCCTGCTCTTTGAGTTGATTTGCCTTCACTTGTTGTTGCAGCAAAGCCGTGTTCATTTCATGTTGAACTCTTTGGCCCTCCACCAGCATCTGCAACAATTGCTCCATTTGGTTTTCCGGATCAGCTGGGTGTAGTCCTGAAAAAAAATTCCACTAAGGCGTTGATTTCTTCACCTCTGATCATTCGCACCTACGCCCTGTGCCCACATTCTCCACCACATGTGGTATCAGCGTAGGTTTAACCACTAAGGAGGGTGTAGGGCAGTGCGTCACAGAAGCAGAGAGAAGTCCAAAAAAAGGGTTTCAAACCAATTCCGGTTTATTAAATAACAAAAAGGTCCCTCAGGAAGCAAATCATAAAGTTCATCAAAGTAATATTACAAGTTCTCCATCCACAGGCTTCTCAGGGTGTTCCGTTCCAAAGGATCTTTGTCCATGTCTCCTACTCTCTGCTGCGTGGTGATCTCCACTCCTTTGTTCTCCCTCCCGCCTCGCACACCTGAGCTCCAGCTTTAATGAGTAGGACCTTGGCACCTCCCCCAGCAGTGCCTTCTGGGAGATGCAGTCCTCCCGGCAGCCATCTTGTGGGGAGGCAGCCTCTCCCAGAGTGAGGCACATAACACCCCTCTACAACCCGCCCTCTTGTGATGCCACAATATATATCTATGAGCAGAACCATGTTGGCACTGTTGTGTATCTTTGTGTAACTTGCCTCAACAAACCAGTTTCCCAGAGCTTCCTGCAGAATTCCTCATCCTTACCAGTCTCTGCAGTGACGTGTTCTCAGACTCGGCCCAGACTCTTTCCACCTGGCACCCGATGGTTATAATTGGTGAAAGGTAGAATTGAATAGTTCAGTCTAAAAAATAGAATGAAAGACACGTTATGAATTCCTGCCTCTTTGCACGAGGTGTACTGAAAAAATATACATTCTCAGCTTCGTGTCAAAAAGGTTTAAAAAACACAAGAGTGATGTATCTTCTCAGTCGTTGTAGTCAGATCATGTCGATGACAGAGAAACAAACTGACACACGGTCGTGATGTTATTGGCGAAGCAGAATTTTGACAATAAACTCTTAAAAACTTGAGTTTACACACAAGAGTTAACTGACAAAAACAATCACATCCACAAACTCCCGTCCCCTCCACGAGTTGTGGAGCAGAAAAGGCCAATCCCTCCGTTGAGTTGTGCTCTGAAGACATTAGGGCTTTAAGATCAAAAGATGAAGATGTGAGATGATGTAAATACCAGGAAATAAAAAAGCTGAAATTCTGAACTCTTGTCTCTTGATTTCAGACCCAAATGTCTCCAGGAACGGGCCCTTCTGTCCCATCAGCTCTGGATTAAAACGATGTGTTGTTCTCAGATCATGATCCACGACACTATCAGAAAAAAACTCAGGTCCTGTTAACTCCGAGCGCAATTACAGATTTTCTGTCTCAAGTAACATTTTGACGTCTGTAATTCACTTGTCAGAAAAGTCTCAACCGCTGCATCACTGTCTCCCTGATGAGCAGCCTCTGTGTCCCCCTGTAGAAATGGTCTCAGAGTCAGAGGCAGTCTTCACAGTGAAGCACCGAGGCGTCCTCGTGCACAGGGAGACGAGGCAGAGCTCTGACAATTCATCCAATTGAAGAAAAAAGACAAGTATCAGCTTAGAGCACATTGAATATGCAGAAATCTCCTCTGCTCACCCAGTAGCCGCCTGACGGCCTCCACCAGTGACGTGGGCCACTGGTGTCTTTGACGCTCGCACTTATCTCGGGGCAGAAAAGTAATTAGGTTGGTCTACCTGAGTGCTAATTATGTGGGGATGTTCAATTTATAATCGCTTAATTAAATGGCTGCAGAAAGTACATTGGAACCATCACAACGTGCACAGCCTGTTAGCTTGCATAAGCAAATAAGGGGCTAATAGCTGCTGTGCAGGGGCCACCTTAGCTTGTGGCATTCATATATTATTTTGAAGCAGCCTTGAAGGGCCCTGTTGTCCAGGCTCAGTGTTTCCCCCTGAAGACCAAAACCAAGTCATTATCTTATTAAACTATTGTAATATTAGTTTATGTGTTTTTAAAGAGCGCTGCCTTCTCATGTGCTCCTCTCGTTTCCTCCTGCTGCTCTGCAGATGGATGTGAGTTCATGATGTTTTAACGTGTTGTGGGCGACTGTCTCACAAACTCACACTGGACATAAAAGGCTTCAGCTCCGGGAAGTGAAGCCTAGAACCTGTCTTCTCTTCAATGAGCAGCAGAGGGCGACTCCACTGGTTGTTCCTATAGAAGTCAGTGAGAAAATGACTGTTCATCTCACTTGAGTCATAACGTCAGTCAACATTTCTCTAGTTTCCAATAGAACATAAAGCTATGTATGCATCGGGGCATGGATACCATGTGACTGACAGCTAGTACGTCCAATGGGTGCGGGTCGTGGGTATAAGGTGGGCGGAGCGGTGTCCTCAGGCTCTCAGTCAGGCTCCACCCCCACTCTCCTAGATTATGGTTTTACTTCTGGTTTCTAAAGATGGCGCTGCACTTGATGCCAAACGAGAGGCTTCAAAACTGCAGCTGCCTTCTTCCTGTTCCGCTGGGATGCAGCTTCATCAAATCGGCTCAATGACACATTTGCAGTAAAAAATTACATTAGTAAGAAAAGTGATTCCACGATTCTCGATGAATGAAGGAAAAAACCCTGACGTGTTCTTCTGTGAAAATGTCGAAACCGGACTTTTGTTCCGTGGCGTCCACCCCAAACTTTTTTTTTATCTTTCTCCTTTAAGATGATCAAAAAAAAGTTCACAGAAAAGTTAAGCTATGTGTGAATTCAAATGACTGCACGGGTCGGCTGTGTAACATGCATCAAGGGAGAGATGAGTGAAAAGGGTTAAAACCTCAAACAGTGTTTAGCCTTTAACCAAATTTTAGAGTTGTTTGCAGTTTGTTTAACGGAAAGAAGAAAAATGAAAATCTTGTCCTTGACACGTTTCTGATTATCTGCGGCGTGTGAATAACTGATGCATGTGTACATTTACTTTATGGATCCCGACGGGTTAGTAGTGAGACGGTGGCCTATATACAGTCGCTCTGCTTCTGTTTGTTTTATGATGTAATTAGTATGAGAAGTTATAGTATCAGGGGAGAGCAGAGTTCTATGTCTTCCATCACTCACTGGTACGTGTGGTTGTCCTCATCGAACCGTGTGAGACTCCACACGTCCCAGTTGTGTCTGGGAGAAATTGACATTGGGTGATGTGAAAGCCGTGTACACACCTCGTCACAGAACAACACAACATGCCCCGTGTGCAGCTGAAGGTTGAGAGGCTGCAGAGTGAAGAGTGACATCTTGATTCCCTGAGCCCTCGAGCCAAACACGGAAAAAAAACACAGCGCTGGTTTTTAAAAAAACTTAAATCTCTGATCACTGTGCTGTGGGTCGAGTTGTGTTGTATCTGGAGTTGTTAATTTGTTCTCACGAGGCTTTCTGAACGAGTGAAGCTTAAAGCGACTAATCTCAGGTGGGTTTGATTGCTTTGGTCTGAATCGCAGGAAGTAACCTACAGGCAGCACTTTGCTCATTGGCTCAGGGCGTTGGAGACAGAGGATTCATACGTTGATGAACCAGGTCTATGGTTATTTGAATCACATCCCATAATTTAAAGGGTTCCTGGCCGGGGGGGGGGGGTCTATCAGCTGTTAGGCTCGGCTGTACCTGAGAATCAGAAAGTTCTCTATCGTCATTATAATCAGAAACAACTACATTTAAAGAGGCTTCTCTCTACAGTCACATAGATTAAAGAACAAAGATATGAAAACAATATTTAAGAATACAAATACAAATGGTGAAAAATAGTAATGGTTGCATAAAAACAGCAGCAGCAGCAAAACATTGACATGAACATAAATACTTATATACAGAGAATAAATAACACAAGATATTTACAAATAGTGTTTAAAGCTTCAGGAATGGTTTCTGCTGTTTCAGTCCCTGTGTGTGTGTGTCAGTGTGTGTGTGTGTGTGTGTGTGTGTGTGACTGTGTGTGTGTGTCTGTTTTAGTCCTAACTAAAGACTAAGAAACTTCACATGACAACAGCTTTTAGCTCTCAAACGATAAACAGCTGTTAAACCCCAGTGTGTGTGTGTGTGTGTTTTTTTTGTGTTGCCAGCTTCTCTAAAACATTTTAACCGCTCGGTACACAAACGCCGTTCGGCACAGCACTTGACATTTGATTGGTACTTGACAAATTGCTAAATGTGTTCAGACTAAATACAAAGAGAATTTGAGAGGCGCTGGGATTTCACACACACACATACACACACACACACACACACACACACACACACACACACACACACTTGGTGCAGACGTGGAAGGAATAGACATGGATTTGTTTCAGGGAGCAAATATCCTGATTGATAAAAGTTCTCTGGAGATTATCCCGCAGATCTTTGACTTGACATGATGAACTTTCAGATGATGAGGGACAGAGGGGAGAGGATGAAGCTGCATCCATCTGAGCATCAGGATTCGCCCGGTGTCCAAACGACTTCCTAAACAGAGAGGTGTAAAACTCCAGGGCTGCGTTTTCAGTGGAGAAGAGCAGAAAGTGAGACGTTTGGACTCTTCTGGAAGAGTTGGCATCAGCCTCGGCTCCCAGTTTAGAACCAACATGGATAACCAGTCCCGAGTGTCGCTGACAGCTGTTGTGCAGTTAAACTCTGCATTTCACAATGTTACAACTGTTTAAATGTGCAGGAGACGAGCTGTTATTCACGTTTTCAGACTTGTTGGTGTGGACGGGGATTAAAACTGATGCAGAGCCGAAAACCCTTGTGTGGACAGAGATGGTTTTAGTTTGAAAACGCCACTTTCAAACCAGAACTCATGGGATGGAGCTCGAAGGAAGAAAAACACACAAGAAATGCTCATGTCACAAACAATAAAGAAACAAAAGACAGAAGGAGAAATCAAGAAAAGAGAGAAGTTAAAGAGGAGGAGTGAGGCAGCTGAGTATTTAAAGGAACCAGTGATAAAACAAATCTCTGCAATCGATGATACCTTCACATTAATGCTTTCAAATTTTTCTTCCTGAAGACAAACAGTAAAACATCTGAGAGAGAGATTAAACTCCAAGTGCTCACACTCGTGAAAACCTCTTCACCGCTGCAACTCATCGTCTGAAACTGGACTTTCTTTCACCAGTGGAATGAACGCCGAGGTATTCTGAGTGTCTTCCATTAGTCTGAGGAAAACACTCGAGAGACATAATGTACCAGTTGAACACCTCCCCGCGGAGTGGGCGAGACGCTGAGTGTGGAGCAGTGTAAGTGTTCTGGAGAGGTGGAGGAATGAGAGGGAGGCAGGAAGGAAGGAGAGAGAGGGTGAGTGTGGTGGAGAGCGAGAGAGCCTGAGGGAGGGAGGGAGGTGGTACATGAGAGAACATCTCAGAGAGCTTCTCCATGCTGGTGAGTTGGTTCCACTGGGACCAGAGCGTCTTGGTCGATGATGCTCTCCACAAACACGGAGGTTTGATTCCCGACCCAGCGGCTGAAGGCTCCAGATGGACATGGAGGAGGTTTACAGCCGAAGCTTCATGAAAACATTCCGCTTCAGTCATCCAAGTTCCCAGAGAAGGTGCCGAGGATCTGTCGGGGGTGCACTGACAGTTGGTCTCAGATCCAGGAAGTTGATCCAGTCTGAACAGGCAAAGTGCAGACACCGCTCGGCAATACAAGGACCACAGGGATCTGTAAAGTAGGACAGGGGCTGTTAGATAACAGCGGCTCATCAAATAATTACTGTCTTCAGTGGTGGGTTCCATGTTGTTACCCAACCCGCTGCTCTTTCATGAGATAAACAGAACGTTTCATAACACATACGCCCCGGTGGAACTGGAGGTTTCACTTCTTTTCTTTTTGGCCCTGATGAAACTAAAGAGCTGCACAGAATGTGGAGCAGCAGCCCACCTGCACATTAAGAATGTGAGGGAGGCCCTGAGAAGAGCTCACAGCTCCACCAAGGCCCGACAGGCGCCCTTAGGTTTCCATCACGCTGCACCACACTTCACACACCAGTAGAAACCAGTTCCCTAATGGGCGTGATCCAGGAATTATCCCCCAAATTATCACAGCACTTAAAGAAGGTGAAAAGAAATTTGATTGGTTCTTCGCTGACACTTACAGATAAACCAGCCACCACCAAATGCACAGGGGGGGGGGGGATATGACCTCTAACCTTAGATCAACACCCATTTCCTGTGTATCAGCCGGATGATTGTGGACGTTAAAGTTAGAATCCATGAGCAGAACTTTGTTCAGGCTACAAAGCAAAGAGCAAAAAGAAATGTATGGATTATTTACGTTGATAAATAAATGGTGCAACCCAAAAGGTGAAGTCCGATCGCCCCCTGGTGGCTGGCTGCAGAGTCGATCGTACAACCTGCGATGTGGTTCTCATCCCACTGATGTGTTTCCAGCCTTTTTCTGTTTATTTTGGTTTTGATTATATCAAATTTGTGTGCAGTGTCATGATTGGCTGCTGAGATGGACACGTGATTGGTTGAGCGGGAATCCTGTTGAAACAGCAGCTCCACTACATCACCAGTGTAAAATACCAGCCCCCCCGTATGGAGGACATTTCTCCAAACTGGGAGGTGGTGGAGTGGTGTGGGCCATCGGAGCACATCCTGTTGTTTGAATGGAAACTGGGTGAATTGGATTCCTCGCCCTTGTACCGGCGCTGTGCTCGCCGCGGCCTCTTCCCTCGCCCATCTGATCTCTGAGGACCCGTGGGAAGAGAGTTAATGGCCGTGCTGTGGAGGCAGCCCGGTACTGGCTGCCGCTCCCGGGGTGTTCAGTCACGAAGGTCATCACTGTAATGGAAAAGGTTTGTTGGGCTCCACTCGCCTGTGTGCACTACACGCCTGGCAGGAGGAGCCGGGGTACAACAGGACACAGGGGGACAGGGGCCAGGCCGGGACACATGGGGACAGGGGCCAGGCCGGGACACAGGGGGACAGGGGCCAGGCCGGGACAGACGGGGACAGGGAGACAGGTGAACTTTCAGACGCTCGGTGCCTGAGGGCAACTTCAGCTGCTTCGCTCTTTCTCTTCATCTTCAGCTCTGTCTTCTCCTCGTCTTCCTCTGTCTTCACTGCACAGTGGGTCGGCCGCTGTATTTCTCCTGTGGTTGAATGTGGACAATCATTTCCTACTATTTAATTTGCTGCATTTATTGACGAACAAATCAACACAGTAGTTTTTAAATAGAGTCCTGTCGTTCCAGAGCTGAAATCATTCTGCTTGGTTTGCCTGAATCTCGACAGTAACGTACGACTGTTTCAAAATACATGTTCACCTGCAAAGCAACAACACAACCAGTATTTAGCAGGAGTTAATTTGACAGTCAGGAGTCTTCTCGGTGTGCTCAGGCATTTGCTGAATCCTAATGAGCACACATCCAGCAGCAGCAGCAGACACAATGGCTTCCTCACTGTTCATTTGTACCTACAACAGCAGCTCGGCCTCTTTTCCTGCGACCACTTACAGACGCATGAATAATCCTCACGGCAGATTAGCGTCTCTAATCAGGATTCCATCTGAGATGTGATTCACACACACACACACACACACACCTTGAGGGAGATGAAGAGGATTCCACGTGGAAACACACGGGGATGAAAAGAAATCGGCTCCCCCCCGATAACGAGCGCATGTTCACGTATGCAAAAGGGGAATTGTTTAATACATTGTACTGAAGCGGGGGTGTTTGTGTGTTTGTGGTGATCATTATGCCAGTGCTGGTTAGGGGTGGGGGGGCTGGGGGGGGGGGGGGGGGGGGTTATCCTCATGAATATCGCTGTGAACCGAGGCCATAGCTCAGCGGGAAGTGGTTAAACATTAATAAGTGCTCAAAAATGTACACACACACACACGTTAAGAGCCGAGGCTTCAGTGGAGTTGTTAAGAGAAGATGAGACTTTATTAATCCTGAAGGAAACTCTCGTGCCAGTTTCCTCCAGGACTACAGGAGGATGTACACAGGATAGTAAAAGAAATACAATTAAGTGAGTTCTTTTATTAAAAACAACACATTTTTGTATTATTTACAACGCAGACTGTAAATGTAGACAGTTGACTTTTTATTCTTCTAGCTTCTGCACTTTGGATTTCTGATGCATCAACTGTTTGTATTTATGATGCGTGGAGTTGATGACACATACAGGAGCAATGTCCGCCCAGCAATGAATTGACTTGAATTCTTATATACCATTTAACCAATTTAACCCCAAATAGTCCAAGCAGAAAAAAATTGCGCCACCTATGGACTTAAACGTAAACGCCTTCAAACCAAAGCAGGAAGTCATCAACTCAATGTCATTGTTACCACGTGATTTATAATGTAGACTCAAAATCAGTAAAACTTTGCTGTCCAATCAAATAATAGAAGTTCACACATGCACAAACCTTTATTAAAACTATATATATAACATTAAATTAAAAACATATATTCACAAAGTATTCACAAAGTCTTCTGACCCATTCACTTTCTTTTACATTTTGTAATGCTGAATTAAAAATAAGTATTTCCATGATTCTGTTATTGGATTACAATCAATACGCCATAATGTTAAAGGGATATTTCATCAATTAAAGTCAGATTATTTGAAATGTTGCTCGGCTGCCTCCCAGTTCTCTTTAATCCTCTTTGAGATGTTTCCACACCTCCAGTCGAATCCACCCGGGGTCGACTCCATTGATCGGACATCAGTTGAAAAGTGACACATCTTTTCTTCAAAGGTTTCACAGCTGACGACGTGTCAGAGGCAAAATCAAGACGTCAGGTTGAAGCGACTTCCCGCGGAGCTCAGAGACGGGTTTGTGTCGAGCCACAGATCTGGGGACAGCCACGACTGATATCTGCTGCCCCGAAGAATCCCTTGAACACACACGTCTTCCTCTACTGAAGGAAGACGTGTCGAACAACCAGGGGCCGGATTCACGAAGCTCTCTCCAACAAAGATTCACTCCTCGATGTCTGCACTTCTCTTTTATAGTTGTGACGTTTTCTCAAGTTATTCTCAAAGCATCTCATCCCTTAAGGAATTGAAAAACCTGTAGAAGAGACTGGAGCATGGAGGAAAAATGGCATTATTTAGTAAAACCAAGATTCTCAGCTCGTTCTCCTTCACGGCATCTCTGGAAAGTTTCAAGAAAATGTCCGGAGTGTCCTCAGTGCAGGTCCAGAAGCGGTGGCAGAACTTTTTTTCCAGCAGTTGTATGTGCAGGACGAGTCTATGTTGTGCGTTGCAAACCCCCCCCCCCCCCCCCTGTCAGAAAGCAACACACGACTCCCACGGCTCTCAGCAGGAGCGAGGCGTTAATCTGCCGCTCTGTTCTCCCACGCCCGCCTCGTGGCTTCAATGCACGAGGCGGGCATGGAATTAAGAACCGGTCGGCTGTAAAGTGCTGTCACATGCAGATGATGTAGGATTCCTCTATAGAGAGGGGGAATTTAAACAATACTTTCTGTTTGCATTGAATATAACCTTCATATTCGATAAGAACATGTAGGCCCATTTGGTGCTTTACCAAAAACACAAATCTACTCTGGGAACAAAGTAGCTTCAAGGGATCTTCAGTGGATCGGAGGTTCTAACGTTGTTGTTGGAGAGCTGTGCACGTTTGTCCCCATCGTCCACACGCCTGATTGGCCCTCGCTGGTTCACTGCTCCTCACGTCCCCATGCAGGGAGACAATCCTCTGACCTTTTCTTTTTAACCCGGTAGACGATGGGAAATGACATGAAGAAGAGACATGGACAGAGAGAGAGACATGGACAGAGAGAGAGACATGGACAGAGAGAGACATGGACAGAGAGAGAGACATGGACAGAGAGAGAGACATGGACAGAGAGAGACATGGACAGAGAGAGAGACATGGACAGAGAGAGAGAGACATGGACAGAGAGAGAGAGACATGGACAGAGAGAGAGAGACATGTAGACGCACTGTGTTCTAGATGCGTCTCTTTCTCCTGCAAGCACACACAACTTGGCATACAACACAAGTTGACACATAAACAGGCACAGGCACATTTCCACCAGCATGCACTCAACAAAAACAGGTTTATAAACAACAGGAGAAAGAGAAATCTTATTTGCATGCATCAGAAGGCGACAGATGGAAATCCACACCGAACCAACCCACGCAGCCAACGTGTTCAACAGGCGGTCGAGTCAACACCGGCAAAAAATCTGTTATTATCATTTATTAATGATAATAAGATGCTTGGGCAATTTAATTCAATTGAAATAAATAAGATTAGATTCCAATCGCACTGACTCCCGGTGCAGGTAACAGCTGAGAGGCTACGGCAGTCGGCCGCTCTCTCGTGTTCACATATGTTTACACAGGTTTTTAAAATGAATGTCGATTTTTATTATCTAGTTAGAATCAGAACAAGCTGCTAAACGAGCATATGAGCACAGTTAATAAGAACATCTCCAGGCTGAATGCCACATTACTACAGAATGTTTCTGCAGAGCTGTGTGCACTTACTAATTCATAATATGTGAGGAGCCGATTACACAGTATAGTGAATTAATTAAAGCTGGATATGCTGCCTCACTTTTCAGACGTTGGAAGCGAGTGGAGTTCAAGTTTCTATTTCCTGCCTCACATTTTTAAAGATGATGCTTTGAAATAGATTCTTCACATTTACAAGCTACCTGCTTAAAATTCCTCAACCTGTGGACACAGAAAAGTCTTCAAAACATCATCATTAGTGGAGTCTGGAAATGCATTTTAAATTAAAATAACTTCTGTATTCCATATAATGAGATTCTTGTCCATTTCGTAAGCATCTGGCTGTAGATGGTTTTATCTCCGAGCAGCGAGTTCCTCAGTCTCGATGCATTTTTATTTTTCTGCAGCCAGACAATAACAGTGAAAGAGTCATTAAACTAACACAGTCATAAAGTGGCCTCACTCTGGTTAAAGCAATAGTGAACGAGAAAAGATGAGTTTTCTAATAAAAAACAAGCAAACACAGATACATGAAAGGTGAGAGAGAAAGTGTGTGTCTGTGTGTGTGTGTGTGTGTGTGAGATGATTTCCACACTCTCCTGTGCAGTTAGAAGAAGGTTTGATGGACAAATTGCATGTAAATCTATGCAGTGTTGACTATTCACCGGGTCAATGATGCAACAAAACAAACAATTACGGCAACAAGACGACTTAGAAAGTCCTCCTGTAGAAAACAGACGAGTTCCTGAGACAGCTACCGGCTCCACTTTGAAGCTCCGCCACGCTGTGACCGATATCTCTCATGCAGATGGATACAAGGTTTATAACGCGGCTTGCATCGTCTCCTCGTCTCCTCGTCTCCTCGCCTCCTCCTCGGAGTTGAAGGTGAAAGGTAACGTCTCCGTGGGAAGGGGGGGGGGGGGTGAGGGAGAAGGTTATTAGATTAGTGTGAGAGGAGTGTTTCACTGATGGCTCCCGCAGGGCAGAGTGGATT
>NC_070636.1:3163926-3195084 GCF_947347685.1 Pleuronectes platessa | reverse complement strand
TCTTTAGAAAGCAGCGTTGGATCCCAGCCACGGAAAAAACGACTCTGCCAAGAACCGACCTGTCGCCGGAGAAGAAAAAAGAAATCATCAGAGTGAATGTTCCTGTCTTTCATGTCGGATGTAGTTCAGGCTTCAGTGGATTAATTTACTCTTTCATAGTCGGTGATGACTTGATGCACCTGTCGAGCCAGGACTCTGCAGCTATAGACCAGACACGTGCAGATATTTGCTCACAGAGTGAATGTGTCTGCACAGGCCTGACCATAACATTTAACAGTTTACAACCTGTGGGGAAACAATCAGACTCAGCAACATGAACACCAGTGAGGATTATTAGACAGTCAAATTTAATACTGAGTCTTCTTGCCCATAAAGACGCGTCTGCCCTGAACAGGTTTTCCATAAACACGACGTCTTTCCTTGTGTGTTGTGTCAGATTTGTTAACTTATTTATTTATATGTGTTTTATATGACAATCGTCAACAGTTCATTGGGCTGCTGTTGTGTCCTAAAGTCCCATTAAATCTCATGTATCAAGCTGTTTTTCCTTCAATGCACTTGGTCCCTATAAACACGGTGGAATCTAATCCTCGGTTTGTTGTTAACTCCGAACACGAGCGCCTCAGCTTGAATATTTACCTCACTTCACTGTTCTCTTGTAAAAATGTGTTTTGTCGACAAATCAGTGGTTTTGAAAAAAAATGTCTCGGGGCAGATCTTCATTGGGAAAACATGTTCTCTTCAAACACTATCAATGTTTTAAGAGTATTTTGTGAGCTCCTCTCGTCCCGGGGCGCTAGAGAACGCACTCGACTGGAGGAAAACCCCCGAAACTTGTTATGAACAACTTGAGATACACAACCGTGTGCGTGCAGGCGTTTACAGAGCGAGCGGGCAAAGCTGTGTTTTTCACACCTGCAGACGGGTGATGGAGGAGGAGGAGGAGGAGGATGAGGAGGAGGAGGATGAGGAGGATGAGGAGGATGAGGATGAGGAGGAGGATGAGGATGATGAGGATGAGGAGGAGGAGGAGGAAGATGAGGATGAGGAGAAAGAGGAGGAGGAGGAGGAGGAGGAGGAGGAGGAGGAGGAGGAGGAGGAGGAGGAGGAGGAGGATGATGATGAGGAGGAGGAGGAGGAGGAGGAGGAGGAGGAGGATGAGGAGGAGGAGGAGGATGAGGAGGAAGAGGAGGAGGAGGAGGAGGAGGATGAGGAGGAGGAGGAGGAGGAGGAGGAGGAGGATGATCAGGGAAAAGTGGATCGTGACCTGACGGCTGATGTCGGGAAGCATCCGAGCCGCAGGGAACCTGGACGTAAGGGGGGGGGGGGGGGGGGGGTTGATGAGTTATTCAACAACTGGGGTCCACGTGCCCCGAACCCCCCCCCCCCCCCCCCCCCCGCCCCGGTACAGCTGCTCGGTGTTCATCAGGCCGACGCTGTGGTCGTACCGGTGGAGCTCCCGGCTGTGAATGTAATTGTGTGCATGTGAAGCTGGGGGGGGGGGGGGGGGGGGGGCTGCTAGAACAGAGCGTGCGTGCTCAATCAACTTCCTCTGGATAAATCATATGGAAAGAGATTAGAGCACCAGCCAGCAGAGATGGTTGTTTGTGTTGCATACATTTTAATTTGTCGCCCTCACATTAAAGCTGTTGAGTTGTGTTGAATAAATGAATTCTGAAATTCAATCTGAAGGGGGAAATTAAATACAGAATCTTTATGTAGATTTAAATTAAACTTGTGACAGAATTGACACAGTCCATCTGAAGAAGGTATTCAGGGTCCAAACATGAATTATCTGCTTACAACCAGTATAACCAGTGTTAAAGGTGTCTTTTATTACCATGTGGTACAAGTAAGTGCCCTATTAACTTGAAGGTATTTGTTCACACTCACTTATTTCTATTTCACACTTATACTTACTTTTGGAATCCTGCTGACAAATAGAAGACCCAGGTGAAAACGTAACCTCCTCAGCCCGGACGATTCACTTTATTTTAAACTCTAACTTGTTCATTTCTTGATTTTCCATCACTTCAAGACGACTGAACTCACCGATGATGATAAAAAAACAAGTAGAGTGCAGATTTTCAATTGTCACAGTTTATCACGAGTGGTTCGGAGCAGCTATGCCTGAAATCAGATTGCTGCAGACTGCTCCTCGAGTGTCTGCAGGTGTTGACGCCAACGAGTAAACTGCTCTGACACTTCAGCTGCTTCGTGGTTTGATATATTAACTTGTTCATCTTTTACTTTCCTGTCCACTTTGGTCTCTCGTCCACATTCATCATCACAGTCAGTGGTGATGATAGTAGAAATAGAGTTGGAGTGAAACCCTGAAGCTCTGTTGTGCGTCCTCGTCAACAACCTCATCACCTGTCATTGAACTTGTAATAATGAAGTGTTTGTTGGATTCGGTGGGAGGTCATTTCACATTTCACTGAATGTGGCACATCCGACTAGACTGAAATTGTTATTGTTTAAATGATAAAAGGGGCACAAGCGTGTACATCTCTGTGTGTAATCATGTTTTCTGTGTGTGTGTGCGTGTGTGTGTGTGTGTGTGTGTGTGCATGTATGTGCGTGTGTGATGACTTCTGACTCAGCTGGAGAGGGCAGACAATGACAATGATGACATTCAGTCACACTCACGGCCTTAATTTAGACATGCTGCACTCACAAAGAACAAAGCCACACTGTGTCGCCCACTGACAGTCGACACGTAATTTTTGTATTCATGAAATTGCTGAATTTATCTTTTGCCCGGATAATAAAAGCTTTTCCCTATTCTACGTATTTTTGAAACAATAAAAACGTCAAATTTGATCCAGAGCAAAGTATAAATACGTTTTTAATTGTCTCCTCTTTCACAAACATCCTTTGACCTATAACTCATCTGATTCATGTCATGAAAGTAACAAGGCTCTCTCTCCTTTTGTTGCATCTCGGCGATGAATGGAATAATTAGGGCTGTGGGGTTACTGTCGGGTGAATGTCAGCATTGAGCCGTTCCTCATCGTGACTTCCTCTCCCCAGATGGCCTCATTGATTTATCCATTTCCACGCATCCTCGCAGGGAATCTGAAATATGCCGCAGCAAACACACCATGAAAACAGCCCTAAATAACCAAGGGCATATGGTTCTCTGAGTTTTTATGTGTCACACCTCTTTCCGGACACATTTGTCTCATCACCTGCCCACCGCGATGGCCAGATATGCTCATAATTACACCTCAGGACGGCTTTGAAAAGCCCCAGCATGCCCTTCTCCTGCGTGTTTTCTCTTCCTCTGCCAGGATTCGGCTCCAGCTCGAGTCTGCGACGAGGACAGAGGATGATGCCGCAGTACCTTGGCAGCACTACAGGGGGAGCAGCTCATATTCTGCCTCATAATCAAACGGAGTTCATTGTTGCAGAAAGAGCCAGAGACACGTTGGCGTCGTGATGACATGAGTGAAGCAAAAATATGTTGCTTGATACAAACTGTTGTTCCGACTCCGATGTCTGATTTTTCCAACTTCAACCCTGTTATCACTGTCATGTGACCTGGCTCAGGCTCAATCCTTTGACATACAAATGCAGAAAACCTCCTTTAATATCTAGAACACAAATAAATAAATCTGGGACTACACGTTCAGCTGAAACTGAAGTTTGCAGACGGCACAGGTCGCCATTTTACTTGTGGGGATTAGAGCCAAATTGCTCTATAGCTACCACCACATCAATTTGAACCAAACTCATCAGAAAAAAAGATTCAACACTTGAACAAACATCAGTGGGATAAGAACTATCTTAAATAAGTGAGACCATCTTAGATAAAATCATTATTAGCTTGGACTTATGACCTATACTGCCGTCAGCCACCAGGTGGTGATCAAGAAACTTTGGCTTCACTTTCGGGGAGCGGCCATGTCGTCCATGTTTTTATAGTTTATGATAAAACATTTAAAAGTGAAGTTACTCTGGAAGAGCAACAGAGAGAAGGTTTCACTTCTTGACACATACATGCAATAGGTGTCAAATAGGAGAGAGATGGAAATCTCACAAAATACATAATGGATAAAAAGAGACAATATAACTTCAAAACTACAAAAATATTTGAATGAAGACGGATTTTCAGGTGCGAGTGATCCTGAAAATCCCATAACTCCAAATATATTCACTTCTTCATTGCATAAAAGTTTTTATTAGAATATCTAAAAGAAAGTTGAAGATGCGGTGCAGTAAACATTAACAACCAAGCTGCATATTTTAATTACAGACTTCACAGTTTAATCTCCTCACAGAATTCTGTCCGCTGAGACGGTCACACCTGAAAACCCTGATCCTGGACCCGAGAGGAGACGTGCTGCGCTTCCTCCGACTCACAACTCGTATCTCTGCTACACAAACAATAGCTCCCCTGCTTTGAAAGGCCATAACGCACAGCAAATGTTTTGTGACAGTGTGGCTTTGTAATATTTCCCACAGCGGGGACAGAATTTGCAAATGGGACGGAATCAGTGTGACGGCTGAGGGAAGAGCCATCAGTCCTGAGCTCCAGTCCACGCACCACAGGCTTCGACTTCTGCCCGAGGGAAGGCAGAGTCAAATGCAATGAGCTAAACGGAGCAATGCAACATTAACAATATATTAACAACATGTTAGATAGCAGAGGTCTGAAAAGAACGAGACCAGAACAAGACTTGGAATGAAGTTATTCCAGTGTGAGGCCAAAATATGAATCAACAGTAAACATCAGGATGTAGAAAACTTCAGAATTCAGAAATCGTCCTTCTAACTACTTCTACAATATACTTTTTATTGCTGGACCGTGTTTGCAAATACTTTCTATTAATAGTTCATGCTGCAGAGCGACATTAGAAAACTTTGTGTTCATCCTACCTGGTTTATGGTGGACCCAAGTTCACAATCTTTCAAAATCTTTCAAAATAAAAAGCTCTGTAATTCAGCTCATTACGAAGCATTGCCATAACAAAAACAAACACTGTGCTTTTACTTTGAAGACTACTTGCTAAAGAAGAAGTGAATGTATGACTTTTGAGTTGAATCTAGACCTTTTTTTCTTCCTTGTTAACATTGTGAGATTTTTAACCTTTTACCTGATTTCTCAGAGAATAATTAGTAGAATCTGAGAGACAGTGAAATGTGGTTTCATGAGGGGACGGTCGGTCGAGATGTGACTTCAGACTTCAGCTTCTCAAATGTCAGGATTTATTTTATATCGTTGTGAATTCAATATACCGATGAACTGTCTGCACTTCTGAATCACGGGAGATACTGAAGATCCGGATTCCCAGTGTATGTTTATATTCTGTGATTTACAGTTGTGCATCAAGTGATTCTTCGAGCTTTGCACCAGGGTTGAGGAAGGGTTAAATTGATCTATCAAGGTCGTCCACTACAAACCTTCTGCACACCTCAGTCACATTTACACTACGGAGAATAACTGAGCATGACTGTGGTGATACACGCAGGTATCTTATTCAGGAATGAGTTGAAGTGGAATTTAACACTGTGGCTTGAATTCCAAAGTGAATCAAAGAATCCGAGTTATGAGGGAATAAGACAAAAGCCGATCGATGAAACCTGAAGTGAAGGAATCTACGTTGTACCTGTGTCAAGTGGATGTCGGGCTTCAGACTTCCTCCTCAGCGCCACGAGAGCAAGAGAGGAGCGCCGGATTCCAAGTGAACCCCATCAGACCAATCATCAGTTCATCATCCTGCACCGAGCGTCAGGAAAACAGCAGGACGGGTTGTAGAGTTTAACAAAACTAGTCTTCGCTTAAAATGTGCACATGTAGAGGAAATAGAGACGAGTGAGGGAAGAGCACGTCCAACAGCATTTGGAAGCTTAAAAGCTTAAAACAACTGAAGTGCCCTCGGGCAATATACTGAACCCTGAATGAATGTGTGTGTTCTTCTGCAGCAGTTGAAAATGACGGTTCAGATTACATTTTTAAATTTCAATTCACCACCTCCAGTTTAGAGACGTTACCAGAGAAATGAGCAGGTTCCATTTCAGGATGTTTGTGATGAACAAGAAGCTTTTGTTGGTTGCGGCATTTTTTGTGCTCAAACAAGTATAATATTATTACATTAAAGGTTCAGTGTGTAGAATCTAGTGACATCTAGTGGTGGAGTGTCATGTTGCAGCTGAACACCCCTCCCCCCCCCTTCCAAACATGAGAAAGAACCTGTGGCAGCTTCAGTCGTCATAAAAACTCAAAAGGTTTAGTTTGTCCAGTCTGGGCTACTGTAAAAAACATGGCTGCCTCCATAGAGAGGACCTGCTTCTGAGGTAAATATAAAGTATTTGAATTTAAAGTATGTGAATATAAAGTATTTAAATATAAAGGGGTTTATTCTGGGGTAAAGAAAACAACAATTCGTGTAATTTAGATGAAACACACTAGTGAAAACAGCACTGGGATTATTTTATGCCAGTAGATCATTTCAGCTAAATCTAACACACTGAACCTTGAAATTCTTGCCAAGTACATAATATGCACGAAGGAAGACAACACCAGAGGGGGAGTCAAGTCCGAGGTTTGGATTCACACCCTGGCGGTTATCCAGCGCATCTCCTGAGCACTTCCTGCCGCCTTGCTCAAGGGCAAACTGGCTGCATGTGCATGTGGCACAGCACAACAATCGATTCATATCTCCAAACTAGGTTTTTCTGTGAAGGTTATTCAAGTTCAACTCTGGATTCCATCTCACTCCCGACACCCCCTGAATTACAGCGTGTGCCAAAAACGAAGGTGTATTGATCCACACCTCGACCCTTTGAATCTAATGTCCCCCCCGCCTGCTGTGGATTGGATCCTTCCAGAGACCGAGCTGGGTATCGACTCAAAAAGAGCTGCCTCGCCCCTTAAAACATTTGCGATGCTGATGACATAAGTCAGAGGAGCACGTGGCACAGGCTCCTGCTGGGTTGGCCATGAAAGAGCACAGGCATCAGACAATCGGCTGGTTAAGACGTGTTAATGCACACACATGAACGCTCCAGGATTGTGATGCAGGCGCTCTGTGGTCCCTCCATCGACCGGAGACAGAGCTGAATCAGATGGAACAA
Organism: Pleuronectes platessa; assembly: GCF_947347685.1. NCBI lineage: Eukaryota > Metazoa > Chordata > Actinopteri > Pleuronectiformes > Pleuronectidae > Pleuronectes > Pleuronectes platessa. The sequence continues at coordinate 3,188,004 of NC_070636.1, read as the reverse complement.
CTTCCAAGGCCACAGTTTGTAGACAGAAGCTTTCAGAGCGGCCGAGGCGATGAAAGCACGGTTACATGATCGAGTCTCAAGGCCCGACTGCAACACAACACTCTGCTCTGTGTCATTCTTCAACTCCACAGTTTAACTCGCGTTCACTCAGCTCGACCCTTGTTCAGGATTACACAAATATCTTGTTGATGCTTTTCATTCTTCACAAACTCTGCCCGGTGACAAACCTGCAGAGCAGCTTTTACCTGACTACACACCAAACACATATGCCCTAAAAAATGTAGTGCATGTAGACATGGAGGTTCCAGACTTCTGGATTTTTCCCTTTCACATACGAACAACACAGCATCAGATTGTGCGGCTCGGACACGATCACAACAGTTTCCTTAGCAGGCAGGTGCAAAAACGATCATTGAACTAGTGTGAGAGATTTCTAAACCTTTGTCGTCATGAAGAAAGAGAAAGATTAATTAATTAATCCTCCTCAACCTCCTCCCCACAAGGACTCGATGGCTCTATAATCATGTCTCCTGACGTCCTCCTGACGTCCTCCTGACGTCCTCCTGACGTCCTCCTGACGTCCTCCTGACGTCCTCCTGACGTCCTGTCCACAACACAAAGACTCAGCCTTCTACTAGACTCACTCTCCTCATCCTGCAGATCACCTTGTTCCTCCCGTTAGTCGTCTGGTGTTTTAACTCGTTGTACATTGGTACTCGAGTCCTTGTGGTGACATCACACAGGCTTTTTATTTTTTAACGGACGTCTGGTGGCTCAGGAGGTAGAGTGGAACCGGACAGTTAGGTGTTCGATCCCCAAATCATCCAAATAGACACTGAACCCCCAAACAGCCCCGGATGGCTGTTCCCTCAATCGATGGATGATGTGTAACAGTTAAAGGTGCAGCTCATAGAAGTGCATGGATGTGTGTTGACCTTCCTAAACCTCCCAACCACTGCTGCAGCTGCTTCATGTTCAGTCACCTCAAGTTTGATTTTCTTATTTTTATGAGGAGTTGAGTTCACAGGTTTTCTCTCTTCTGTTACATTGAAGGTTTCCATTTGATGGCTGAATTTTCTCTGTCGTTTTCAATTAAAGACAAGATGAATTACCCAACGTTTAAACTCATACACATTTCAAGTGCTGTAAAGATGATAACATTTTGATTTTTTTACCATTTATTGCACGGGGGTGAATTCAGTTTTATTATAAACTGTGTTATTGGCCTTGGAGAACAAATCCTGCTCCTGCAGAATCTTCTCCTCCCGTCTCAAATCCGTCTCAAATTTTCGGAGGAGAGTGGGCAGTAAACTGCCCACTCTCCTCCGAAAAAAACAAAATACCAAACAGAAGGTTGCGTGTAAGGTTATGCAGCTTATTCTTCAGAAACCGTGCACAATCCCAGTTTCCGTAAGTGCCAGTCTTTTTTACATACTCCAGGAAAGTGTCCCCGAGAAGCTGTAAAACCTCCAAAAATAAGCTCCACGAGGCAAAATCACTCTCAACAGAGAAACCGCTCAAACATTAATTTCTCATCCTGAGTGGTAGTTTCACGGTTCTCAGATAATTCACCCTTTGACGGAAAAAAGGGCCACTTATGGCACTTATAACCGTATGAAGAATTAAAATACCGTCCATGATTTATGGGGTGCTTCTCCTGCAGGGTCACTCCAATTATTCTGCACGGCAAACAAAAAGTAGGCTACGCCTGGAGATAATGATAGTGCAGCAGATCAGACCCAATGTCCCTGAAACCCAGATCAAAATAGATGATTCTTTTGTCCTGTTTTGAAAGGAGACCGGTGTGAGGAGGACACGAGACAGCAGGTTCAGCCTCCAACGGGTCCATGCTGGCTGCAAGATGGACCCCTTCATGAAGAGGAGCAGTGAGTCAGCCTGGCTCTGCCTCCACCGGATGCTCCTCCTGGGCTGCGTCTGCTGTGGGGCCCCGAGAATATCATCTAAACTGGCCCCCCCAATCACTGACACTGTCAACTTCTCTTCTGTGAGGGGGGAGAGAGAGAGAGAGAGGGAGAGAGAGGGGGGGGGGGGGGTAACCTACTTTCATTCAGCAGTATGGATATGGTCTCCCAGACTCTGCACCATTTTACGCAGGTTTTATTGTTTCCATTTTATGGCGGTATGAAATAGGCTTATCGATTTCACTTGTCCTATTTGAACTTTTTTTTTTTATGTGCCAAGATTGGATTTTTCTCTTTCTTTGGTGGTGGTGGGGGTGTTGGTGGTGGGGGGGGGGGTGTCCTGAACGAGTTGGGGCTGGGCATCGTGTCCGGTCACACGCGCCCGGGAGCAGAGCGGATCACACGGGCTGCGGTGACTCGCGGGTCGGAGCGCGCGCAGCAACGCGCCCCTTGAGATTCATGCGCATTCTGCAGACGGTGCGCAGGTGGAGGCGAAGCGGAGGAGAGGAAGCGGACGGATGGAACAGCCGCGGATGTTCCAACATTTACTCCCCGTTATAAGGAACGAGCAGCTTTTTTCGTTCTCCTTCTCCTCTCCCCTCCCCCCCCACCCCCCCTCGGAACCACGGGCTCTGATCCGGTTCTGCGGCCGTGACAAAAGTTTGACTGTGAGAAGATGCTGCTCCGCTTCCTCACGCGCTGCTCCGGATCCATCTCCTGAGAATTAGCTGCGATCCTGCGCGTGTCTGGTCGTCGGAGCCAGTTTGGACCAACTGAGGGATTTTTTTTTTATTCTCGCACATCGTCACCATCATCATCATCATCTTCATCATCATCACCATCTCTCGCCCAGGATTGAATCATGTCTCGCTCCGTAATGGACTTCCTCGGACTGTACTTCTTGCAGCTGGCTCTCATCGGTGAGTTAAACAACACTTGGATGATAATTGAGTTGAACTTGCGCTTCAGTGTTTTGTGTCGCTTGATTTTTTTGTGTTGCAAAGTTGCGTAATGAGACGTTTATCTTCCTGCAACATCTGTCGTGTGCGTGTGGACCAGCTGCGTGCTGGAGAGAACATGAGGATTCAGGGTTTTCTTATTTTATTACAAGACCCCACAAAACATCTGGTGTGTGATTGACAGCTCTGGTGGACTGGATGGAGACGCGTGCATGTCTTTGCTCTGCATTTTTGTTGTTGTTGCTGCGTGCGTGTCGCCCTGGAGGCCGTGCACGCAGCTGTGCGCGTGTACCTGCACGGATGTAAATGTCGGGAGAAAAGATGAAGCAGGATTTGTGTCTGCTGCTGCTGCTGGTCCTCGGTTTGACGGTGGAGATGCAGACAAGTGTGTGGCAAAGTGTTGGTGCGCGCGTGCAGCGCTCCGCCTGGTTGGGCGTGCGCGTGCGTTTGCTTGTGGGAGTGCGGTGAGCGCGCGTGTGCACCTGCCTTTGCAGGTGAATTGTGTCGTTTGTGTGTTTGCGCGTGTGTCTGTGTGTATCTGTGTGTAAGTGTGCATGATGGGGGCGGAGCAGAGTGGCAGCCGCTTGTTTGTGTGTGTGTGTGTGTGTGTGTGTGTGTGTGTGTGTGTGTGTGCGTGTGTGTGTGTGCGTGTGTGTGTGGTCACTGGTTACTGGTCATGAATTCAATGTGTCTCTCACACAAACACACACAATCACACACGCACACTCACTCTATCTCTCTGTTGCAAGCACGCACACAATTACCATGCTCTCTCTCTCTCTCTCTCTCTCTTTCTCTTTCTCTTTCTCTGTCTCTCTCTTTCTCAAACACACACACACACAGACACGCACACACGCACACACATACACGCACACACAGCTTTCCCTCTCCCTTAAATCTATGAATCAAGTTACCTTTACACTTCATCGTTCCAGCAGTTGTGAGTCATTTCTGATGCCAGTGCTGTTTTCTGTTCGTCTACTTTCAAATTCATATGTGGTATAAACTCTGCACCATATCCCCCCCCCCCCCCCCCCCCCCCCTCTCACCATGCTAAGAAGGAGAAATCCCTCCTGCAGCGTGAATGCAGGAGGAAACAGGACGTGCAGACGGAGGGATTTGTATTTGTGAGATTTATGTTCCTGGTGATGACAGCTCTGCGTCTCAGACTCCATTTCCCTTTAGTGCAGCTGTGATTCCAGTCTCACGTGCTGGGAGCGTTCCTGAGCTACTGGAGTCGTTCCACCTCCTCGAACCCACAGCTCACGGGCCTACTACACTCCCCTCCTCCACTCTCTCCCCCCCGGAAGGTGACGCTATAAGATGTCCCCTCTGTCTTCTCTTACTTTACCCGTCATATGTGAAACCTCTCTCAAGGCACTGCGCTGTCACTCAAGACACGAGCCGGGCGGGTGAGTGCAAGCGGGATGTTTGGAGAGAGAGAGAGAGAGAGAGAGAGAGAAAGAGAGAGAGAGAGAGAGGGAGTCAGTCCCAGTCTTTTCTCCGTGGATATTCTCACCTTGTCAAAGAGATGTGTCAAAACGACGGAGGGTCTGTCACCCAGGGCCTCATGATCCCGTCCATCAGCCACCAAGGAAGGAAGGGGGGGGGGTCAAAGTAACACAGGCACTTCCAGCCTGAAGGTCAGAGAGGAAGAGGCCGGTGGTCGGTTTGGATCTGCAGGGGATGGCTGACATGGTTTATCATGTTTGGCCTTTAGTGCAAATGCCAGTGACTGCTTGTTGCTTTAATTTAGACATGAACACTGGGAGATGTCCTGAGAACTGGGTGTGGACATGCACTGAATTTCCAGATAATCTCCTGAGATTATCTGGAAATTCTGTGCGTGGGAAGGCAAATGTTACGGCCAGTTGCTGAGCACATTCTGAGGAGTTTCTACTTCCCGACTCCTCAGTTGAAACTGGGGGCCACGTTAGAAAACAGCTGGAGATTATCCAGAGAATTAGATAATCCAGCAGGTGATTTTTTCAGCTCAAACGTGTTCACAAAAACAGGAACCTTTCTGGAATCGGGTGGTTACTGGGTGGAGCAGCAGGATCCAGGACAGGACGTAGTAATTCTGCTGAAGTTTCGTCCTTATCGCCAAAAGATCTCAAATCTCCTAAATTAATGGTTCCTCTTTTCATGCGAAGATATTTGTATTATTTCAGTTTTGTGTTCGTCGCTTGTTAGAAACATCAACTCCCTGAATTTTCTGGACATTACTTTGCTGTATTCTCACTCTGAGGTTTTCTGGACATCTCACTACGAGGCTGCCAGGACCTGTTCTGGAAAATCGTGGACATTTCCGTCAAAATTTAGCAAGCTTCTTTGTGGCTTGGTGTGTGTGTGTGTGGACTGGTTTATGAGGACCAAGACTTGACAGCCCACTGTCCTTGTGAGGACCTTTCAGTGTAAAAGCATATAATAGTGTCTGTTGTGTGTTTGTGCCTCTTTCTCAGGCTCCTGTTGCAGATAAAACACCGCTGAGCCAAATAAGGGTTTCAAAATGCCTGAATGCCTGTGGTGGCCAGAGCCGCAATGATATCTGTCCCATCTAATGACCGTCTCTGCCTGATGAAGCGTGCTGTGCAATGTGGACGTATGAAAGACGGCCGTGCTGTGCTTCTGTATTTTTGTTAAATCGTGGTCGGACAAACCAGGCCTCTGTTTACGTGAGATTGTTTAAATTAGCATATTTACTGCTCAGCCTTGCGATGCTTCAGTGATTATCTGCTCATTCCTGCTCTGAACATTTTTCCAATCATTACTGTAATTAGATGACCAGGTTTATCTGCTTATTATTCTCCTCTAAGTGGCGGGCAGTAAATAGCCGACCTCGCCGTTTGCAACACTGCAGAAGGTTTATACTCGTTTACATACGGTGAACAGGGTTATATGCACGTCAGTAATTGGCTGGTAAGAGGTTGTGTATTTTTTTTCCCCAGCAGGAGTGTGTGTGAAGCCTGGATCATCACAGTGGTGGAGGGAAGGTGTGACCGTTTAATTAGCCAACACAGAGTTGGCGGTAGATTAGATTCATCAGGGAGGCGACCAGGATCTCATCCTATAAAGGTCTAATGGACTGAGGACAAACACAGCTGATTTCAGATCAGCGTGTTGCAGAAAAGCGATGATTATGTGTAAAGTGTTTGAAAGTAGAAGCTGCGAGGGGAAGAAAGAGCGAAATTATGAAATGACTCCTACAAGAAATTGTTACGCTGATTATAAAATGATTGGATTTAACTACATACACATGATGGTGCTTCTATCATATCATAACATTACATCATAACAACTAAATTCCAGATTTTATTTGATATTATTGTTCTACAGTTTTTACACCATTAATCACTTTGCTCAGTAGCTAATCTTAGTTTATTTGCTTAAGATCAGAAATGCTTCTCAAGTCACTGATGGAAATAAAAAGTCTCTATGATTTTTGTTGTCCAAAGTCATTATAGTGTTTAGACTGCATCCCGCCAGGTAATTATTTACTGATTAACTTTCTGGTCCAATTGAAAACATCTTTAAATACTCGGTCGTATTATTATTCGCTGCTGCTGTAAAATCGTCTTTAGGAGAAAGGAAAAGCTTCAGATCCTTCAACACTGTGAAGTTGCTTTCATGAGGAACGCAGCAGGAGATTGTGTGTCGATCAGACGCAACAACTGGAGGATGACCTGTAATGTTCAGATGAAGGGAGGCGTCTGGTCAGAGTGTAAAGGAGACGCTACGTCTTTGTTTACGGCGCTTTAACAAGGCGTCGGCCCTCATCGCCAAAAGCTCTGGAATCCCCTTGTCTTTCCAAGTTCACCTCTCCCAGGCATTTCCTTTCTTTCTCAGGTCTGAGCTCTGACATCTTACTCGATGACTCTCAGGAGGAACTCTAATTTCAAGAGAACATCCGAAGATCAGCGAAATGTCCGTCAGCATTTTTCTTCCCTCAGACAATCCAAACACCTCTGTTCCCTTTAGAGTCGAGCTTCACGTGGAATGTTTCAGACTAACATTGTTTACAGGGATTTCATTTCTCAGAGTGTAAGTTGCGGTCCACTGTGTTGTGTCTGTCTGCCTCCTCTCACTTGGGTTTCTGTCGGTATCTTTACTGAACGTCGGCACCAGATGAGGCGTCTGGACAAAGCTTGAGATGAACCCTTGGAAACAGACAGTGTTCATGATGAGGATCCTCGTAGCGATACCGACTGGAGGATCGGGTTTCATCAGGATGTGACAGATCCTGATTTAATAGTAGGGCTGGCTGCTGAAAACGGGCCCGAGGCTACGTTATAAGATCGCAGCTTTGATAAGCGCTGATGGTTCCGCTCTCACTACTGGAGAAATTAAGATAATGGGTTTTCCTATTCATTATTGCTTCATCAAAATTATCTCGCACATTATATCTCACCAGCTAAATCTCCGATTAAGACATTTGCCTGTGATGTATTTGCTGCCATCCCCATCCAGAAGAGAGATCTCTCAGTGTGAGGGGCCGGGGCGGCGCTCTCTGTCATCCTCGGCTCTTACTGACAATGATGGAGAGAATTACACATTCAACAAGACGTGTCACACTTCATTTCAGTCAAAGGAACAAACTCTGGTGCCTCTTTAGTTGTCTGGTTTAATACTGTTATGAAATACTCAGTCTGGAATGAGGTGAAAACACAATCAGGCGTTCAAAAAATTGACCGAGCAATGTTAGACGCATAGAAAATGTCACTGCACATTCATTTTCAGGGTTTGATTATTATTATTTTATATTTTGTACCAAACCAGCTTTTTCTGGTCTTTCTCCTCTGCTTGTGTTTGAGTGAGCTGAGCTGAACGTGGACTCAGTCTGTGTCTATCACAGGCTTCAGGTGACGTTAGCATTAACAAGCCAGATGAGCACAGGGGAAAACAACCTGATGTTGATGAAGCAGATTTATTCCTCTGCAGTGGCAGTAAACACAACTCACCGGCCGGCGGATAACTCTGTGCTGTATTCGGAGCTTAACAAGATGTTAAGCTCTGACAAACAGTAATGGTGACCGCGATAAAGAGGCTACGGCTACAAGCTGACACCCGCGCTCACCCAGCGTCTCTCCAGCAGAGACACAGAGTCCAAATGAGGCCGTTGGCCGAGTACCGGCCACAGCGGGGGTCAGTCGGGCTCACGGGTTCCACCGACATGCATGTGCGACTGTAAGGAGCTGGTTCGGTTTGTGTTTCGTGAAACTAAAATAACGAGCTCTCGGGGGCTTTAAAGTTCATCGGGGGACGAAAGCAGAGTTTGGTGAAAAGCCGTGTTTTTAACGTCTTGTCACTGGAAACCCACGGAGGGATTTGAACCAGTGTGAATAGTAGAAGAATCAACGTGTCCTTAAAGTGCGGCCGAATGTGGACAGTGTGCGGTCTGAGATTTAATCAAAGACCAGAACAGATAGTACAGAACAGGGGGACAGATCACAAGATAACTATCACATTATAATACACAACAACACACACACACACACACACAAACAGACACAAACAAACACACACACACACACACATTTATTTGTCTATAGTTGTGAGAGCATTGACATTGAACACATTCCCAAACCTGAACCTAATTTGTGAGGATCAGCCAAAATATCCTCACGGCATTGAACGAAAATTGGCCCTCATAACTATAGATAGACATGTTCTCATACACAAACACACATACACACACACACACACACACACACACACACACACACGGAGCTCCACAGTGAATCCAAACTCCAGCAGTTGCCTCCTGCAGTAATTCACCATCATCACTCTGCTTTGTGTGGGGATGAATAATTCCCTCCGTGTGTTAGCTGACCTTAAATGGATGCAGATAATATTATATATAAATATATATATATGTATTTCTGTAAGTGTTGGCATTGCTGCATTTTATTCTGACCAATCTGGACCCCCCCCCCCCCCCCCCCACACTGCTGCCCCCTGCCACTTCTATCATCCACTCTCTGTCCCTGTAGCCGGTTGCAGCGTTTGCTCAGTTTCTTGATTTCCCTTCAAACCAGACACTTCCCTGTGCCCTGAAGTTCCACTGACAGAGAGAGGCAGGGGGACTCTGTCGGAGCGGTTCACGGCGGGAGGAGGATGTGAACGTGAAAGCGAGAGAGCAGATTTATTTTGTTTCCACGAGGCTGGAGCTGTTGTTGGGCATCGAACAGAGAGCCGCTGTGCATCCTCCGCTCAGCGTCTCACAGGAGCTCAGCCGCTCTTTAGATCCCTGCTGCGTCGGCTCAGGTCTAATCCACACGTTCACTGCGCTACCCCCCTCCCCCCCCCTCCACACTTCTCTTTACACCGTCCTGATTGGCTGTTTATGCCGAACGCCACTCGCTCCACGTCCCTGAAGACGAGACGGTAGCGGTCGCTCGGCTCCATCTTCATCTCCCATCTTCACACCGGCCGATATCGTCTTCTGACGCCCAATCCATCTCCTGTGATTGATTTGTTGATTTCATTTGTCAACTGTCGACTTGCTGAGATAATACTTTTTTTTTTTTTTAAATGGAAAACTTGTCCTGACTGTCACCATGACTCAACAGAGGAGTTGAAAGGAAGTCAGATATGGCTGCAGGCGTGTTTCACTGCTGACGGGTTAGAGCTTCTCACTGCACTGTTATCTCCACCAGGACCAGTCATATGTATAAAGAGGAAGAGGGAAGCAATTACAGGCTGGTGGTGAAGAATGGAGCAAAATGGAGTCTCCTCCTCTCAGATGGAGATAAACATTCCCAGGAACAAAGGGAATCAGACTGCAGCACTGATTCCAGTCGAGGAGTGGGACCACGATGACGGCTCTCCTCATAATGTTAAAACCTGTCATTTCAACAGGCTTTTGTTGAGGGACGATTACGCCACAGAGACAATTATTATTGCCGTGCTGAAAGGATACGGCATTTACTGCCACCAGCGCCAGACGTTTAACTTTGCAATGAAAGGGCTGTGAAGTGGCCCGGGCTGATGGCGAGAGCCTAAAAGGCTGCAATTAATCAGAAGGAAAAGTTTGGTGACTGACGGGGGGGGGGGGAGGGGGGGGTAGCACAGAGCCGGCATGGCAAAGCAAAAAGACGAGTGGTAATGAAACGAGCCGGCGAGGCCTCAAGGCCCAGTCGTGGAGTGCTCACAGTACTCACAGCCTTTAAGTGTGTCTGTCATTGTGTGTTTGAGTGGAAGCAACTTTCACTGTCTCATTGCGAGCGCTGCAAACCATTATACCACCCCCCCCCCCACACACACACACAATAAAGGCTCTTATGACTCCAGCACTTTATTGAGAGCGGCGCTGGAAGTGACAATCACATTCTCATCTGGCAGAGAAGCAAGGTGACATAAAAACTCTCTCCCGGATAATCACGAGGCCTCGGCTTCCATTCACATGATCGCCTGCATTAATCACCCGCTCGTGTGACACCCCCCCCCCCCCCCCCCCCCCCTCCGATCGCACGCCGCAGCTCGTTCAGTCATTTGTTCTTCGTACATTTGAGATTTAGGCACGATTACGGATTATTATTTTTCAGTTCCAGATACAGAACACAGCTAAATCAGCAGATTGTTTTAAGCAAACCTCATGCGCCTTGAGAGAAATATCTGTAATCCTTAAAAGTCTTCTCGGTCCAGTTGCTAAGAGATAAACTCGGAGGTGCACAGACGAGTTGATTCATTTAACTTAACTACAAAAAGTTTCTGTAGCCGACTGACTGGAGTACACTGTGTACTTTTCCCTCTCGTGTCCCCGGTGGTCTCAGTTTTTCCGTGGTTGGATGAGCTGCTGCACCAGTTTGTCCGTGTGCAGCAGCTGGAGTGAGCGAGCAGAAGGCCGGGGCCACTGGGCTGCACCACTCCTGCTACTGGTCCACAGGCAGTTACCCCTGGCACCTGGTTTGTTCAGCACAGACTGACCATCACCATTCGAGTTTCCCAGTGAGGCTTGCCAAGCGGCGACTGCAGGATGAGCTGTGTGTCACTCAGGAACCAATCAGCTGGAGGAGGAGAGCGCCAGAGAGAGGCCGGAGAGGCGTCAAGCTACATTCAGATGACTTTCGGAATCTAAAAGCACAATTTGATCTTGTAATGGATCCATCCATCCATTATCCAGACCACTTATCCTGTCAGGGTTGCAGGTTGGGACGCTGGAGCCAATCCCAGTTAGTACCGGGCGGGAGGTGGTGAGCTACACCCTGGACAGATCACGTCCAACAGAGACAAACATTCACACACAAGCACATTCACACCTGAGGACGATTTAGAGTCTCCAGTTCAACTAACCTGCTCGTGGAAAAGCAACGTGTGCAAACTCTGCTCGGGCCCGGCAGTTTCAAAGTTCTTATGGATCTGAAAACTTCATATAAACTATCAGAAAACATGTTAAACCTTTTTATGTTTTGAAAAGTACCAGCTGAATCCACTGCTTCCTCATTTCTGAGAGCAGCTTTTCTTTGGATACCTTGTAAAACTCCGCCAGACAAATTCATTACCGTGGCATCAGGGACGTCTGTGAGGATTTTAACAAACTGCAGGTTTCTATAAATCTTTAATGAAAAGGTTTCATTGACTCTCAGGTCATTTTTGCGGCAGAAGCCAAATATACAGAAAAAGATAATCACGAGACACAAACTGGGGCCGAAGCTTTTCCCATCTCCGCCTGCCACTGGCTCACTTTCAGGTCAGGTCATGTTACAGAAGTGGCTCCTCCACCTCCTGTCTTACTTTTTCCCTGAGAACTCCCAGTAAATGAGAGCAGACCAGCAGGCGGCTGAGTGTGGGGGGGGGGGGGGGGAGCAGAGATCCCCGGCCGGAGCAGCAGCCGAATCGAGATGACATCCTGCAGCCTCTACATCGGGGGGGGGGGGGGGCGGCGGGATCTGCGCTGCCAATTGGTTTCTAATCAGAGCTGCAGTTTCTTCCGCGGCGCTCTGCTCGGCCTATTGAGACAGAAATAGAGGGGAAGTGTGAAATGGGGACTCGGGAATCAGGTTCGGGCGCCAGGCTGTCATGTGACTCAGCCAACAGGAGGCTGAGGAGGACGGGGCTGTGCAGAACGGGCCAAACCGCAGCGGGCGTTCCACTCAGACTGTCTCAGATATGAGCCAGATAACATTTATGAGGCCTAATGAAAGAGTTCTCAGCTCGACGGTCCTACACGGTTTCCTACGCTCGGCTGATTGTCTCTGTTTGTCTAACACGTTCCACATCGGCACCCGGGCAGAGCTGAGAAGAGAAATCTGAAAATGTTTCAAGATTTCATGAAGATACCAGAAGCAGAAGCTGTTTGTTGGCAGCGGCCACAGGACAGAATCGGACTTGTCTCTTTTCCCAGAATATTTATCACACTGAGTCAGATTCAGTTGCTGAGCTGCGCAGTCTTTCAGAACCAGAACCATATGTTCCTCTATATCAGTTTGTGTGTCCCTGTGACCCTGTGTGGTCACAACCGAACAAAACCATCCAGGAACCTTCTAGATACAAGCGTTTAAAGTGAGATGGACCCGATCTGACTGGTGGCTGGACTGGTGGAGTCATCAGGATCAAAGAGTATGTTCTGATGTGGTGAACACAAACCAGGGTTGTGATCACCGAGGACTGGGAACTAATCACCAGACGTCTGAGCCGCCGCCCATATCCGTTATTCATCCAGTGAATTGCTCGTCTCAATTACTGATCAGCAGTTATTTCTGCTGATGGAAGGAACATTTGACTAATCTGGGTTTTGTCGGCCGGATTATGAAATTGACAAACCTGTAGGATTAATGTTGACTACTCATATAAATATAAAATGCTAAACCTTTCGAAATATTAAGTCTGGTCACTACTACTTTATTATCCCTATCGAATAAAACGTATTTCTTCCCATTCATCCGCTTTCAGACAAACAGCAAACAGGCATTATGAAACATTAGCTTTCAGTTTGATTCATTTATCTTTTTCATATTTGATAAACTAATGTCTAGAGCCTGAACAACAACATTTCCAATACCGATATATGTGTAGAGATCTATTAAAATATTAAGTGACACATATAGATGCTGTTATCAAACCCTAATGAGTTTTAATTATTATAAATGTATTAAATCATAAATAAAAGAACACATAAAATACAATCAAATATTAAATCTCAATTTAAGAAAATATATAAATTTAAAAATAGAAATACAAACATCTTTTCTTCATTGTTTATTTTTTTATTATAAGTTTTCCTACTTCACTCACCCACAGATACAGATCGATCTGTGAAAGCCTCTTATTGGATGAATCGGATGAGTTCTAATTATTTCTAATATTAAATTCCAACAACATTTAAAATATTTTTTGCATTTGAACAATGAAAAGCTCCACATCGTCCATTAGCTGGTAGCTGACTGAATCACACGTCATCATCTCACTCGTGAAGCTCTAAGTCTGACGGAAAGGTTTATTTTTCTCGTGGAGGATTTATCTCTACGTTAACTTTCATCCTCTGAAGCTCCTGTTTGACTCATCGGGTTTGAGTGACAGCTGGGGTGACACAGATCTTGACAGCTGAGTGGCGGGTCGTCTCCACCATCGACAGGCTATCCCCCCCCCCCCTAGCCACAAGCGCCGCGTGTCGTGGCTTAAAGTCGTGTGTCAAGAAAAAGGAAAATGTGACACAGACATTAGCAGGAAGGGAGAACAGGTTTAGTGTTGGTCTTATCAAGTTCAACAGTTCATTTTGTGTCCCACAGGCATTAAGTGGGTCTGTGGTTAAGCTGAGAATCAGAACCGGGGCGACCTCCTCCTATCTCCGCTCGGTGGATCACCTCCCGCTAGCTGAGCTGATGAAACCTGCCCTCCAGCTCTTTTTGTTCCAGCACATCTAAATACAGTTTGTTTTATTCCTTTAGATTTATTCCTGAGGGGATTTCAGTGTGTGGTGTGATTGACAGGCTGCACACAGTGTGATGAGGAATCAGTCGTTTTCCCTCCGGTACATGGTTCCATGTCTCCACACCTTCTGGGGATTTGAACCTGTGACGTTCCAGCATTCGTTTTTCACCCCGTGTTACTTTCTCTATTACAGTGAAAGATGATATAAACCTCCTGAGCCATTAGCTGAGCCATTAAATCCAGATCCATCTTATTGCTCCCCGACACGATACATGTGCTCGTCTCTCCTTTTCCCTTTCCTCTTAAAGTCTGAGACCTGGAGATTAGTTGAACCAATATAACTAAGGTAAGGAAGCTTAGTAGCACAAGAATGAATGTAAATAGGATTCAGCGGCAATAAAAGGTACAAAGTGGTCTCCTCTAAATCCCTCTCTCCGTGGGAATTCAATTTCCCCAGGCCTCACGGCGTCCTGCCGGGGACAAAGACAGACGCTTCTCTGTGTCTTCCCTCTGAGCAAATTCCAATTAGTGTGTGTGTGTGTGTGTGTTGGTGCCAGTCAATCACGGTGGAAGCCTGTGGTTCAGAGACGAGGACAGTGGCAACGTATCGACTGCTATTTGGGACAATAGACAGTAAACTGGGATATTGATTTCTCTTTATAGGCTCATTGAGGATAGGGCAGCCGGGTCATTTAGAAACTGGGCCACTTGCAGCCGTCCCTGCTCCTGGGGGGTGGGGGGTGGGGGGGGGGGGGTGTTATCAAAAAAAGTATTGATAACACTCTTTGTACCGTCGCAGCTTCTCCGGCCAATTAGCACTGGCACCTGCTGCTGAAGGGATTATTCATCTCTTTAAAATTGAAAATATTTCCCCCTGGCGTTATCCATTACGGATCATTATGGGAGTACAGTCTGCCAAACTGGCCCGGTTAACTGGTTTTTGTTGTATAAGCAGCAGGGAGAAGCAACAACTAAGGAATGTGATGTGGAGGCGGACGGGCGACACCTACACCTGTCCAAACTGAGGGAGAGAGAGAAACCACAGCTACACACAATCCCCACTACACAACCACAAATACACACACACACACATATTCATACACTCTTGGATATTTTCTTCAAATTGAATTGCTGATGCCCGTGGCGAGGGGCCGGTGCCTCCCCCCCATCCCCCCCATCCCCCCCCCCCCATCACCGTGTGTGTTCGACCTTCACAGAGCCTCATTTATTTCTGAGAAGAGCTTTTTCTTAAAGACGCTCTCCCTCCTCCTGTGGATCCGTGGATATAAGATTTTAAAAGCCCGTCTGCCCAGTGACTCTGTGCCATGGTGAGATCTAACAGACGGAGTGAAGGGGGGAAAAGGAACCGAGGGATGGAAGAGAGGAGGAGGAGGAGGAGGAGAAACAGAAGAAAGGGTGGTGTGTGATAATAAATGATGTCTCTTCCACTGGCTCCGTCCCCTCGGTCACTGCACGTCTCATCTCCAGGTTTAATTAGAAGCTTTTAACTCCGTCCATCCGTCTTTTCCCCGGTTTTCCTTGTGATCCCGGTTCCTCGTCCTCTGTGGCTCCCGGGGGCCTCGGCCACTGAAGTGTGACCCAACCCGCTGCCAGTGATCTGAGGTCAATCGCCATCAAGCCGCTGACCTTTCCCAGATTCACGGGGTTTTTGATAATCCCCGGTATCAGCTCTCCTCCAGATGGTGAGGTATTCAATTTTTCATCTGTTTTCATGAAGTGCAGATGGTTTTTTTTTTTGGGGGGGTGGGGGGGGGGGATTGGGGTTTTAATCCACTATCACAGCTCGGGGTCTTTTTCTTTTTTTTTCTTCGCGGCTCCTTAATCGTGCTGCTGTCGTGCAGATGAAGGATTATGAGGAGATAACCTCAGAGGTCAGAGCCACTTGACTCGCTCGGGTAGTCCGATGGTATCAGGTGATGGACGGGGCCGCCCTGAAAGACAGGAGAGGAGGTGGAGGAGGTGGAGGAGGCCTTGAATGTATCATCGCTTCACGCTACAAGTGCCCCCCCCCCCCCCCTCCCATCCGCTGTCAGCCACCTCTTGTCTGATCAGCAATGTCATCACATCATGCCTTCCAATCTGGATAACAGCTAGATTGGAGGAAAGCCCCCAGAAGAAGAACGCTGCTCGCCGAACGCCAGCTTTTACGGGGGGGGGGGGGGGGGGGTTCATGAGCCATCAAACGCCATCATTATCATTTAAGGACTTACACATTGTACATTGTGGGAGAGCCGTGTTGTGGGAGCGGTGCCCAAAACGCATTACAGGAGCGCGAGGCTGCCCCCCCCCCGTACAGCGAGCCAAGAAAGTGCCAGGGCCCGAGTGGTGATGAAGTGTGTGTGTGGGGGGGGGGGCGGGGGGTTATTGAGGCAATCGTGCAGCTTGTCGTGAAAAATCCCAACGAGTGAGATCCTCCCCCCCCCCACCCCCACCCCCTCCGCTCGCCTTTTTATTATTACTTATTCACACACAGCAATAATGTTGCCTCGGTTTCCTTCGCTATCACTTTGCAAAGCTGGCTGTTAAACTGTGAATTACTCAACACACACACACACACACACACACACACACACACACACACACACACACACAACAGCAAAGGATGGAGGCTAATCAATACGAGTGCACTGAGGATATTTACGGCTCCTCCTCGGCGCCGGGGGAAGACTCCGGTGCCGGGAGGGGGGGGGGGGGGGGGGGGGCAGAGAGAGCGTATGGAAACGTGTCGTCTTCCCTCTTCACTGTTTCTCACTTCTCTGCTGATCCTTGATTAGAGAAATGATAAATCCGTCCTCCTGCTATTCACAGTGTGATGGTGTCTGCATGGAGTGATTAGAGTTCAGTCACTTCATCACTGGTGACATCCAACGTGCTGCGTGTGTTTGCGTCTCATTTGGAAGCTATAGTTAGTAGGATTTGTAAATGTGTCATTGTGTGTGTGTGTGTGTTTGTTTTACACATTTCCTCTGTGGATTCCAGAGATTATATACATGCCGCCCCGTGTGGGATGTGAATATGAAGACGTGGACTCTTGTAGTAGAGGCTGTTTTTTCTAAGGTTCAGTTTGAGCCACAATGAAAAAATCTGATCAGAAACACATATTATCTGTCGGGGGGCGAAGACTTTGTGTTATCAAGGTCAAGGAAAGGTCAAGAGGTCAAGATCTTTCTGGTCTTCTTTTTCCCTTCATCTCTTAAAATCAACATCATGTTAGAAAGAGGAAATCCTGGTCCCTCCGTGGTGAAGGTGAATCTCAGCTCATTGGATTATGAAAGTTGTGATAAACCAGCTGACATGAGACTGAGTGTTATTTAATAAGATGATGAGAGCTTTCTCAACTAGACCTGCTGTTTTATAAGTGATTCATCACAATCCCCCTACCCCCCCCCCCCCCCATGATGTATTACATGATGGATTTAATTATACTGTATTACACAGTATATAATTATATGTGATTAGTAAATGGAATGAAGATGGAGCCATGAGTCTTTGATGAACTTCTTGTTTTCATCTTGGGAGCAAAATGTTGTTCATGTTGATTAAAGTGTAAAATACTTTGTAATGACTTGATGGTGATGATGATGATGATGATGATGATGATGATGATGATGATGATGATGATGATGATGATGATGATGATGAGGTTTTCTCAGTGTGCACGATTATTCTAGTTTTACAGTTTTTTATTGTTTTTTTTGGGTAATCAATACAAAACAATACAGTTATACACTTACAGCTTACCCCATGCAGCAGAAGTAAATACATAAAGATAGACTTCAGAATGTTTATCTATATATATATATATACACATAAGTACATAGGAATACTATATTATAACAACACATGTAAATACAACAATGCTGCAAGACAAACAAAAGAAAGAGAGGAAAATTAAATAAAAAAAAAAAAAGCTAAATAAAATAAATAAAAAAAGTAGTGTGCACGATTATTCTCAGTCGATATCTGTATTTAATACAAGGCCTGATCCAGGTGCAGTTTCTATTCTGTTCTTCACGCTGACACATGCAACACGTGAGCAGCTCATGAAGTCCTCTCTCTCTGTACATGTACAGAATGCAGTTCCTGACAAAGAGTCACACTGAGGTATACACGTCATGTGACCATGAACACAGCAGGAGCCTCTCACAGGATCTGGTGAACATGAACACACACACAGAAGAGGTTGTGTTGATGTGCTGTGAACAGAATCACAGGATCTCTGCAGCAGAAGCCAAACGTTAGGTTCTGCATCCGTCTGCTGCTCCTCACCTGAACCTCTGCAGAGAGTCTGTTGTAAACGTGAGTGAGCGGAGAACCTCATGAGCAGTGAACCTCATCAAGGACATGTCTCCTCCTGCATGTGTGGCGGCCACTAGAAGCAGTGAATCATTTATCTTTCTTCATGCAGTGGAACCAGTCATCCTCTCTCTCCCTGCTCAGTGGATCCTCCGACCACAGTCATGTGGCACTGATCCCTGGCCCAGTCATTAGGGCCCGTTGAGATGGACTCGCATGTTCAGCTTCGCTTGACTGAATGATTCCCATTTACCCCCCCGCTCCTGCCAGGTTCATCTGTTTGCCCGTCTCCCGACTTGTTAGAAGCGTCTGTCAGCCTTGTTACTAAGCCCGCTGATCCGTGGCCATAAACCTGTGCAAAGGTGGAGAGGTGTTAGTGAACCAGGGCTTTACACAGCTGCCCGCCGAGTGGCTGAGAGCCCAGCACCCCCCCCCCCCCCTCACCCCCGACCCCCCTTCACAGCACAGATCAATTTGCTCCAGACGCTGTTAGCCAGAGCAGCACCGTCAACAAATCGGCGTCTTTTTGAATTTTCAACCCCCCCGACTTCCCAGTGAAGACAGATGCTCGCTCTCCATAATTGACAATATTGGATTGTATCTGAATCATTTTGGGTAATGACCCCGATGTAATGGTCTGTGTCTACATAGCTCAGTAAATGCAATGAACTGGTTTGCGTTCCTCGGCCCTGTAATCCGCCCCCCCCGTCCTCTAGTGCCACTTTATTGCATGCAGGTCTGCTGGCTTTAATATCCTGCTTTGTTAAACCGGCCACATTTCACCGCGGGCTGTGCTGATTGGTTTCTGGCCGTCGCTGTAACTACTCCTCACGGAATCAGATTTTCTCGATGATGTTTACCAGACAGAAAAAAAACACAGAATAAAAAACCGACTCTCTACCCGAGGAGATAAAGATGTATCTGACCCGCTGGGAAATCTGAACAAGATCAACACCATTAATTACTAATGAAGGATTCCCATTTGATATATGTGTGCAAGGCCAGTACACGTTAAGCACGCTCTGCACATGTGACTGGATGTTTCATGAACCTGTAGAAAACACGTCCAATCCCTCAGAAGTATGTACTGCTCATATTTATCAATCATCCTATGTTTTATAACTTTGCTTCTTTATAACAGATCACATGTGTAGGACGTCATGTATGCGTTCTTCTTGCAGAGATCACGTTTTTGTTTGCAGCACTTTGACCAAAAGCTCTCTTGAAATCTTTAATCACTGTCTTCTACTTGTATATTTGCATTCTTTTAGTTTCTCTTTCAGTTTTGCATCGATCACTTTGTCATCAACACGCCCCACGAAACTCCAGAGAAGGTCCGGTGGCCCTCTGAGTTCAGTGCATGTCTGAAAGCAGGTCTCACTCCATCAGCGTGAAGCTTCCTGCAGCCAGCCCCGTCTCCTGTGCCTCTCTTTGCTCAGCGACTTTCATTAGCAGCGAGTTCTGTTTGCAGACCCGACGGCAGCTGCCTGCGTCTAATCCCTCCATTTGCAAAACGCTGTCGCGAACAGGGAGAGCACGCCCCGGCCGTCTCTGACACCTGCTCCCAGAATAACTGGTGCAAGACCTCCAGTCGTAAGTCGAGCGACAGGGTGGCATGAGGAGCTGTCGGCAGGCGACTGTGAAACCTGAAGAAGAGCTGGGAGAAGAAGACAAACGTGTGAAGATGTATAAGCACCATGTTGTGTCTCTTGTATCGGGGCCTTTTGAGAAATATCTCTGCCGGCCCTCATCCTTAATGCTCTTGTCTGTGAGTCAGGGAAAGAGAGGAGGGTAAACTGGAGGGAAGGAGGAGGAGGAGGAGGGAGAGTTCAGCATCGGAGGGGAGGAAGAAGGGGTGAAATGAGAGGGTTGACTGAGACAGGGATTAAAAGGTGAAGCAGGGGGTTGAGAGGAAAGTAGTTGAGATTAATTAACTCGTTCCAAACAACAGATCCCATTAAAAGTTGCTGTCAGCCACTCGCTGACTTAAACTGAAAAACTTGATTCAAGCTTCATTCTCAAACCGCTGCATGTCTCCAGAGCGCTCACATCTGCACACACGAGGCTGTGCGTTGACTTCCTGCTGTTGTGTGTTTGCTGTTGTGCTTTTCTTGGGGTTGTGTCAGCGGCGTGGAGACATCAGCTGCTCTGCTGTTACAGAGAGCAGCAGATAAACACGGCAGCAGAGCGGCTCAGTGCAGCTCCTGCAGGTCTCTTAATGCCACAGAGCGGCGGAGGTGTTGCGATGAAAGATTGATCGAAGAGGCCGATGTGTTCTCGAGGTGAGATCCTGGTTCCGGGGGGGGGGGGGGGGGGGGTGGTACCTCACCTTCTCACCTCCTCTCTCCACCTGCTCTCGGAGGCAGAAGCAGCGAGTGAAGCTGAGCTGAAGCAGCAGGAGGTCTCATATCAGAGGAGGGGATGTGTCTTCTCTCCCTGGTGGTCGACACAAACGCTCTGACGCTCTCCCAGAGCAGTTTATCAAACGCTCTGCTCTCTGCTGAGTCTTTTGGTGAGTGGTTACTCCCCTCTACCCAGCAGCCATCGGCCCGCTGAGGCTCTTTAACCTCTCGTAGAACTCCATCACGTGTCAGCATCATCAAACACAGCAACAATAACGGCTCCGGGCGTTAATCTTCACCTTCTCTCATATTTGCAGCTGCACCATTTGATCTTTTACATCTTCCTTCATCCCCCCCCCCCGAACGCACTCGGCTGCTGTAATAAAACCTCACGGGTTTGATCCCCGGTATTTCAAAGCCTTCCTGACACTCGTGTTAATCCCACATCATATATTTCATCTTTTATCTTCACATTATATCCTCTCTATAGCATAATGGAATTCATGATCTATATATGTAAAGCGTGGCATGTCAACAGGTGAATACAAGTTTGCAAATTTGAATCCATGTGCTACTAAAGGAGGGGAATGTAAATTATGTTTATTCTCTACCTCAATAAACAGGAATTACTTTATTTTCCCAGTATGTGATCCATTTCAATGTCCTCCCAGTTTATACTGGTCCACACGTGTGTTCAGGCAGATCCTGAGGCTGTTCTTCTCTTCATCTGATTGTCTTCCACTCAGCGGCTGGTTGGCGACTGGTACCCGCTCGTATTCATCTGATTACTTGTTTCATGCTCCACAAGCTTGGTCATACATGATCCTATTTGAACACTGACACACCGGTGTAAAGTTCATTCCAGCAAGTAAACACGCATGTAGCTGTGATGGGATGAGTACACACACACACACACACACACCCCACACACACACACACACACACACACACACACACACACATATGTAAATACAGCCTCTACAGCTCCCTCCCACCTTCCTATGGCCATTGTCACAGACAATACATTCACACTAATAATCATGAAGCTTCCTAAAGGAGCCACAGTGTGAACTTTTCTTTTAAACCCTGGAGAAAACACCAGGAGCTGTCATCACGTCAGACGAGCAGGACGTCTGCCTCCGTGCACGATGCTCACTTTCCTTCTGACGCGTTTATTTCTGAAACTCGAACTTTTGCTTAGATGAAGACGACGAATCCCCCCCCCCCCGCTGGTTTTCACTCCCACACCTCAGGCACATTTTTCCCAGAACTGCACAAGCAGGTGCTGTGTTCCTGGTGCTGCCGGCGCACACGATCCATACCGAGAAGCTCATGGAGGTGTCGGATCTGCAAAGAGTCAGTTGCTTCTCAGCAGAGTGCCGGCTTGTACGTGTCTGCAGTTCCCAGTGGGGGGGGGGGTAAACCCACCATAACTCTGTTCACTGGTGCTGTATTTGGTTTTTATTTTATTTGCAGTGCCGAGGCCACAGCAGAGGAGAGGGCTCAGCTTGAGACCTGACTGTCTGAGCAGAAGGCACAAGATGTCAAACACTCCCACACGGAGCTAAAGTCCTCGCTTGGATTCATTGAAGTCCACATGAAAGAGTTTCCAACCCTCGAGTTTCACTGGTGCGTTTTCTTTCAACGCTTTGAAAGTATAATTCAATAACACGAATTATTCATTTATTGCTCATAAACGCACAAAGCGTGTTATCACATGTTTCATTATTTATCAGAGATTCAAGTTCACATTTTATGAAAGTAACTGATCACATTAAATCCCTCTAATCTACATTATGAAACATCATCATCATCATCTTGATTGCCCCCTGGGTGGGTGGCCTGCAGTAGTCCACACATTAGCAAACCCCACCTCCTCCATGTTAGCAGATGGGACGTGGACCAAACCGTCAGCTCACCGTGACATCACCCGTTGGTTTGTGAACTGCCAACTTTCCGTGGACTCGTCTGTTGTGCTGGAGCGAGCTTTAGGAATGTGCTCCTCAGATGGCGGGGGGGGGGGGGGGGGGGTGAGTCATCTAGAGGACAAGTGATGGAGGGAGGGGACAGAGACGTGTTGCTGCCGCTCCCGAGGCTTAAAGATGGCAGAGGTGGCTTTCATGATGGGGTCAGAGCTTCTGCTGTGGATGCATAAGCTCCCTGTGTGTGTCGGCTCTTTGCATGGGAGTGTTTCTATTTCCTCTCTCTCCTCATTTCCTGTATTAGTTGTCGATTGCTTCTCTGTCGTTGTGTAGCGCTGCTGTGGTCACACACGAGAACAACCTGCGTGTGATGTCTCGGCGCTCGGACAAACGATTATTCACAATTAAATCCACTTTTTGTTATCGTGGTTTAGCAGCTGCAACACAATACGAGCAATACACAAAAACAAATCAAAGTTCTACAACGATGCATCTTTATGTTGTGATGAAAACGCCTAGACAATCTTTGGTTGTGAGACAAAAGCGTCTCATTTGAAGACGGATTGTGTCACCGCGGTGTGACTGGACCGTCCCATCTCAAGGCTCCGACAAATGTGTCCCTCTGTCCCCGAGAGACGAGGAGGGTGGATCCGTTCGTCCTGTGTTCGGTTTAATGGACTCGTTGTGTCTCGTTGTGTCCTCGTTGTGTCTCGTTGTGTCTCGTGTGTCTCGTTGTGTCTCGTTGTGTTTCGTTGTGTCTCGTTGTGTCTCGTTGTGTCTCGTTGTGTCTCGTTGTGTCTCGTTGTGTCTCGTGTGTCTCAGTTGTGTCTCGTTGTGTCTCGTTGTGTCTCGTTGTGTCTCGTTGTGTCTTGTGTGTCTCGTTGTGTCTCGTTGTGTCTCGTGTGTCTCGTTGTGTCTCGTTGTGTCTCGTTGTGTCTCGTTGTGTCTCGTTGTGTCTCGTTGTGTCTCGTGTCACAGCTCTCAGCCGCCCCGGGTCATGTGTAGTTTAGGTCATTCTCCGGTCTCTGTCCCTCAGGTTGTTAAAAAGAAGCTGCCGTCTTTTATTTCCTCTGCTTTTTTACAAGTGTGATAGTGTCCCTCTGTCTCTCTCTCTCCCTCCCTGAAGCTACCTCTCTGCTCTCCCCTCTGCCCCCCCCCCCCCACTCACTATCTAATCCCTTAACTTACATAAGGTTAATTCTCTCACTCTCAGTTTAAGTACAAAGGTCCATCCGAGGTGTAATTGCAGAGTAGTACTTGCTCAGAGGGTTTCGGGAGAAGTGAGTCTGGGACATGGACGTCCACTGAACTGTGGTCTGTCTTCAGAAATGTCTCAGGAGCAAAGTGACTTGGACATTTGTCATTCTCAAATTTAGGGAAAACGTGCAGTGACTACAGCCCTGATAGTCGTTATGGAAAAAGGAGGGGGGGGGGGGGGATGGGAAGTAAAAACGCTGACTCAGTGTTTTGTAATAAACTGTATGTACACCATTTAGAAAATCACTGATCTGATTCCCCCCCCCCCCCCCCACACACAAACATTACTTGTCCTGTTTTAGTCCTGGAAGATGCTGATTCCTAATTTCCTGAGGATAACATCTAAACTTTCAATTTCACAAACAGTCACATATTCAGCGGCGGAGAACTCGTTCAGATTTCTACTTAGTTTCACTTTTAGAAAGACGGTGGCTGGAATTCAAATGACTTCCTCCTGAGAAATCAAGCCTGTTGCTTTCATCCTGCTCCT
>NC_070636.1:3137140-3163726 GCF_947347685.1 Pleuronectes platessa | reverse complement strand
GATTGTGATGAGGACGATGTGCACCTGTTAACTTTCTGCAAAAGCAAGTCTCATTATATTTTATTCTTTGTTGAAAATCTCTCTGTGAAGAGAAGCAGATCAAATGGATCCACTCAGATCTAAAACCACAGAATGCAGCAAAAAGGAATTTGGTTTTTACCTGATATTTTTTTATATAGCTTTTCACTATCTGATTTATCTGATTTAGACAATTTTTCTTTATATTAAATATACTATAAGTACTATTAGTACTTAGTTCATGAACATCAGTCCGTCCAGCACTTCAGTCCAGACTCAGGTTTCCTAAAAGCTTTTAATTAATTAACATTTAACATTTTTCATTCAGCTTTATATGGCGTTATTCAGCAAAACTTTCTTTAGAGGTAATTAACTTAGCTTTATTCCTCATTAGTTAGCTATTAGCTTTCTATAGCGGTAGTTAGCTTAATTTTCTTGATGTAACTCGTCAGTGTTTTTTTTCATATTACGTTTATTTGATGTATTGTAACATCGTGATCACGTGTCCGAGTTCAATCGCTTCATAAGTTACAGGGCAACAGGATCAAAGCATACATGCACTGAGTGTGTGTGTGTGTGTGTGTGTGTGTGGTTTCATTGATCAGATACAGGAAGTGGCTGTGAAGTGATGACTTTGATCTCCGCTGATCTGATTAGAGAACTGAGTTTATTCCTGAATAAGACTGAGACCGACCTCACACAGTTTGTAATTGCTCACTCAGCAAAGCAGAAAATATGTGTTTTCATATTCTGTTGGATTTAGAAACACACTTTGCATTACAGTAAACTTCAGAGAATTATGATTTCCTTTAACGATTCATCTCCATGCAGTGATTTATTCTTACTCTCACTGATTTAATTACACTTAGAGCTTCATTGACTGGGACGTTGAGTAGTAGGCTCCAGTAAAGTGTGGCTAATCTGACCGGAGGCTGGAAGCTCCTCGCTCTAATCTCACCACACAGAATCCAAAACTGCAGATATATGTAGATCGTCCCCGGGAAAGAAATCTGTATCATGTGGACATATTAATATATTCTTATTGTGACTTTCTTTAGGAAAAGCTCTGGTATTCTTCATAGTTTGAGATGAACAAAGAAAAACAATCGGTTGCATCCTGTATCTGTTTTTTTTCCCATTAAAGGAGACGTCTTAGAATCATTCATCTTAATTTAGGTTTTTACTGGAAAAGATTTACACGCTCTGATGTTCAGAACATGCATCACTGTCCTCAGATCTGCTGCAGCTCCTCTCTGCAGCCCCTCGCTTTAGAAACGGGTTAAAAGCATCATATGTCTCCTGTAGGTTTTAATGCTGCTGACAGTCTCACACAGGCTGTGAGTGTTGTTCTCTTTATGATCGTGGGCGTCAACACGGCCGTGACAAGCCATCACTCATCATCACTGCTCTCCTGCTCGAGGGTGGAATCCAGTGTTTGGTATTTGTGGAAGCAGGAATCAGGAGGGATGTATATGGAATGACAGGAAAGCTCATAAATCATAAGTCCGGTGCCTCATGTGATCTGCTGCTGTGATACTATCACGTCTTTTTCCACGCTGTAGTTTCATGTGAAGTTCTCTTGTTTCCTGGTTCTTAGTGTAACGTTGAAAAGCTGAGTTACATCCTGAAGCTCAGCCTCCGGGGACTCGTTGGAATATTCTGCTCTTATGTGATTTCTTTTTTAGTGGGGGGGGGGGGGAGGGGGGACGGGGGAGAAAAGTGAAAAGTTAAGAAATTGAGCTCTGCTGTAATTCTGAGACGTTGCTTCTGGCAGGCTTGTACTTTGAACTGCATTTTCTGTGGCTCACAGGTAGTAAGGAAAAAAAAACAACCTGTCGGATGTTTCCAGTGCAGCTTTAAAGACGGCTTCGATTTCCCATGAAGGGACATGAAGTTCTTCTGTCGAAAAAAAAACCCCGACTCCTGGCTTCCTCCTAACGGCAGCGCTCACCTGTCAGTTAGCGTTAACGGCCTCAGCAATCAGAGCCGGCTATACGCTAACCAACATCTGGCCGGGCGCGGCACGTGCACCACACGGACTGCTCGGAGTGAAACTGTCAAAACGGAGAGCCTCCTTGTCCTTAATGGTTTGTTGAAACATTTATTTATTTTGTGAGAAGCTGCTCTTATGTTGTCAGGAAGCGACGGTAGAAAAAAAACACAACCAGCTGTTTTCCGGGGATTATTGCAATTTGTGTCTCAAGAGTTGACGTAGCTTCACTTTGGGTTGTGAAGTTTTAATATGTTTTAATTTGTGTATATATGGTTTAGCAAAATGAACAAATAAATATCCAGAATCTTACAATCAATGATCATATTAGGGCCTTTATGAGTTTCCTAGTTTCTTATGAGTTAAAGTGTAAGGGTAAATCCGTGTTTTAAAGCCATTTCAGTTATTTCTATGAAAATTATGATGCATTTTGGTTTATTTGGGATTATCATGATTCCAAAAAAAGGAAAAAGCAAAGATAATTAACACAGAGTGAGTGATTCAATGCTCTTTTCTGTCTCTTTTGTATCTCCCCGCCTCACTCAGGCACACTGGAGGGGATTCATTCACTCTGGACCTTATTTTAAGGGTGTTATTACATTTTCAAGGGCAAAAATCACATTATGGGAAGTGACTGAGGGAAAAGCCGAGTCCCCCGATGTCCCAGGCGGAGCTCTGGATGTTTCAGAGGCTGTCGGCTCTGTGGAGATTTGTAGTGTTCTGTCAGGAAAACTGTTTATCGGCGCAGAACCAGCCGGCGGATCACACATCTGCCTTCTCCTCCGGAATTATGTTCTTATCTCGGCCTGGGATCCGGCAGTGCTGTGGAAAAAGACGTTTTCGTGCATTTACACACAATCCATCTACACACAATTCATCTGCACACACAATCCATCTACACACAATCCATCTACACACAATTCATCTACACACACAATCCATCTACACACACAATCCATCTACACACACCTAGACAGCCGTGCCCATATCTAGCCATCTATTCATCCATCTATCCCTCCATCTATTCATCCATCCATTCATCCATCCATTCATCCATCTATCCATCCATCTTTCTATCCATCTGTCCATCCATCTATTCATCCATCTATCCATCCATCTATCCATCCATCTTTCTATCCATCTTTCCATCCCTCTATTCATCATCCATCCATCTATCATCCATCTATCCATCCATCTATCCGTCCATCTTTCCATCCATCTTTCTATCCATCTTTCTATCAATCTTTCCCTTAATCTATTCATCCATTCATTCATCCATCTATTCATCCATCCATTCATCCATCCATCCATCCATCTATCCATCCATGTATTTATCCATCTATTTATCCATCTGTCCATCCATCTAAGCATCTATCCATCCATCTATCTATCAAGCTATTCTTCCACCTATTCATCCATCTATTCATCCATCTATTCATCCATCCATCTATCCATCCATCTATTCTTCCACCTATTCATCCATCTATTCATCTATTAATCTAATCATCTATTCATCTCTCCATCCCACACTCCCTCACTCCTCTGCTCTGCTGGCCAGTCCTCATCATCCAGTTCTCCAAGGCGAGACAGAGTCTTTCATCTCAATCACCCGTTCTCCACTTCACCCTCACGATGTCGTCTCCGAGTCTCCTGCGTAGAATTAGCTCCCCCCCCCCCCCCCCCGCAGACTCTCACTCAACACTCGTCGTCTTCTTTGTTCTTTTGCTTTCAACCGCTTTGATGAGGTCAGATTCCTGCAGTGGCAGAATATAAAAACTTGTCATATCCTGGTTTGTTGAGACGGAAGATGTTTCACAGCTGAGTGAGACATTATGCATTTTGTCTTTGAGCCTTCAGGTGAATCACTGCACGGCTCGACGCTCCAGGTCAAGACATCGTTAGAGGACACGATTAAATAAGAGCTTGGTTGTGTTGGTGTGATGAGGCTGAGCGGCTCAGTGGGTTTGAGGTCCGGTCAAGGTGTGTATCAGTGGGTTCTGGTTATGGAGCAGGTGTTACTCAGACCCGCTACACTCAGGTGTAAACAAAGAAGACACATGAGACTGAAGCTGACGGTTCCCAAACTGTCAACTTCTCCTTTAAAGAAGAATGAGTCCATTGTCCTGTGTCCCTGTCTGTCTCCGTGTGTCTGAGTCTGTGTCTGAGTCTGAGTCTGAGTCTGAGGTAGAGCGGCAGGGACACTGTACCTCCGAGAGGTTCTAGGAAATAATAGGGACCTTTACCCAAGAGATTAGTATTCAGAGGGAGTTAGGATCAAAGTGAGGGTCGTCCCCCCCCCCCCCCCCCAAAACCCCCCAGCTCCTCCACCCCGGCTCCTCCTGCCTGGCTCCTCCACCCTGGCTCCTCCACCCTGGCTCCTCCTGCCCGGCTCCTCCTGCCTGGCTCCTCCTGCCTGGCTCCTCCACCCCGGCTCCTCCACCCCGGCTCCTCCTGCCCGGCTCCTCCTGCCTGGCTCCTCCACCCCAGCTCCTCCTGCCTGGCTCCTCCACCCCGGCTCCTCCACCCCGGCTCCTCCTGCCTGGCTCCTCCGCCCCCGCTCCTCCTGCCTGGCTCCTCTACTCCAGCTCCTCCTGCCTGGCTCCTCCTGCCTGGCTCCTCCTGCCTGGCTCCTCCACCCTGGCTCCTCCACCCTGGCTCCTCCTGCCTGGCTCCTCCTGCCTGGCTCCTCCTGCCTGGCTCCTCCTGCCTGGCTCCTCTACTCCAGCTCCTCCTGCCTGGCTCCTCCTGCCTGGCTCCTCCTGCCTGGCTCCTCCACCCTGGCTCCTCCACCCTGGCTCCTCCTGCCTGGCTCCTCCTGCCTGGCTCCTCCACCCTGGCTCCTCCACCCTGGCTCCTCCTGCCTGCCTCCTCCTGCCTGCCTCCTCCTGCCTGGCTCCTCTTGCCTGGCTCCTCCACTCCAGCTCCTCCTGCCTGCCTCCTCCTGCCCGGCTCCTCCTGCCCTGACTCCTCTTGCCTGGCTCCTCCACCCCTGGCTCCCCTTGCTTGGCTCCTCCATCCCAGCTCCTCCATCCCAGCTCCTCCTGCCTGGCTCCTCCAGCCGTCCCCGTCCTTCACCTGCCGGCTCCTCCTGCCTGGCTCCTCCGCCCCGGCTCCTCCTGCCCCGGCTCCTCCTGCCCCGGCTCCTCCTGCCCCGGCTCCTCCTGCCCCGGCTCCTCCTGCCCCAGCTCCTCCTGCCTGGCTCCTCCAGCCGCCCATCCTTCACCTGCCGGCTCCTCAGTGTCACTGGGGTTGACAACATGATTAGATTTAGAGAATTAGATGAAGATCAAAGGACCAAAATAGATCTTGATTCAGATTAAATTTCTCAGCCAAATACAATAAATTCATTTCTGCAGTGATGGGGGAAAATAATGAAAACATAACTTTTACGAATGCCGCAATCATTTAAAAACTGATCACCATCAACCTGTCTCAGAAATAATTAAATAATTAGATCAAGTCACAAAAGCAGAAGCTCAGCTCCGGATGTTTTCTAGGTTTTCACCTGACGGAGACGGTTTGGAGAAGAGGAGCTCCTCTTCATCACTTCCCTCAGAGTGGGATGTGAACATGTGACTGGTGACTGTGATGTTGTCATTCTGCTGCAGGTGCCTCAGAACCTGCTGGGATCACATAGCATGATAATGAGATTATTAGGAGCAGCGTGTGACTTATAGAATTAGAACTAAAGGAGGTTTTCCAATTACAGCGCTAATGCTCGCTGGATGAAAGGGACACGTGGAGATCTGGACATAAAGTGCAAAGAGACACTATGATATCAATTAGCTTGTTTAAATCACACCCACAAATCACTGAGGACTTCTTATAGGTTCCAATCTGAATACAACAAAGAATTATCTAATGGTAGAATTGGTATTTGATTATAATTTATACAATCATATTCAAATCCTTTTTAAAGGCCATCAAAAAAAAAAATGTCACACTGAAAAAATAAAATTGTTGGGAAGATGGTTTAAATTAAGGCAAACTAATTATATTAAAATAATTAAAGACTTGATTCATTTGTTGTAATTAGTTTTTTTTAAGTAAAAAAAAAATAGTAATGATTTATTACCAAATCTTGGATTAACCAAACATATCTTAGAAAATCTGATTTATTTTGTATTTCTTAACTGTTACTTCTATTTACGTTTTCAAAAACACTTTGAACTCTTACAGTGCTGTGAAGAAAATGTACATAAATGGTCTATATACTTAAATCTGTAATTTTTCTGCAAATTTGGCTCAAATAAAAGTCTCAAAGTTTCCCCAAGCTGACAGATTTAAGCCAGATATTAATAGCAGTGACCCAGAATTTAATAATTAATCATGACTTCAACAACAGGGACAAGGACGAGGCTGCAGCAGAAACCCATCGAGCACCAGGACTCGTCTTCATGTCTCTGTCCTTCTTCCTCCTCTCAGTGCGTCTGGTCACGTGCAGTAAACAGGCAGCGAGTGGAATGTAAATACCCCCCCCCCCATCCCCCCATCAGTGGACTTCTGGTAGAACAAATGAAACTGTAACCCCACGAGACAAGAACACACACACACACACTTGACCTGGCCTTCTGTTCACACTGTTTCCACATCATTCGGCCCTGATACTGTAAATCCCTGCCTCACTGTGGACGTGCACACTGAGCAGCCCGGCCCTGTCCCGGCGGGGGGGCCCCAGGCGGCTCAGATTAGCCGTGAAAACACTCGGAGACGTCACCACAGATCTTCACTAAACAAAGAGAGCGGATGAAGACGAGCGCGAGCGGCTCCTGAAATGTGCGGCAGTGCCCTTGACTGAGAGGAAGAGTCAAGAAGATCTGTGCCTTTAAACAACTTCTCCTCCTCCCAGTAGCTTCACAGATTTCATTTTCATCGCCACAACACAAACAGTCGCTGGCGTCATATTAATATTCATCTCACTGTGTCTCCCGCACGAGGGTGGACAGTTTTCAATTTACTGTGATGGCACAAGAAAAAACCTGGAACGAGCCAAAGGGGCGTCTCATGCATTAAATACATAAAGTTATTTGACAATTTACCTTTTAAAGAGTTTCCATTTAAAACAACAGGAGAGCAAAAACAAATAAAGCAGTAATTAGTCTGCAAATCAAGATTTAAAAGTGTGTTGGATTAATATGATTAATATGGAAATTAAAATGATCCTGCAGAGGTTTTGATTTGTTTTCTGGGGATATGCATGTGAGGGTAGCACAGCGTTGCAGTGGGAGGTTCCTGGTTCAAATCCCGGTTGTGCCTGGGTCCCATCTGCTCGGAGTCTATATGTTCTCTCTGTGTCTGACCGGGTTACTGGAGACTCTGAATTGATTGAAGGTGGGAGAACAAATGGTTCTTTGTCTCCCAGTAAAGTGAGATACGTGCCCGTCTTGTGTTGACAATGTTTTGGAGCAGAACAATCTGTCGTCCCAACAAAACCCCTCAATTTATTATATCAAAAAATATAGAGTGCTCTGGAGATTGTTGTTTTGATCCCCACAGACAGAATCCCATTCACTTCTATCTCTATTGAGTTTGTGGCAAAAGTCGATAAAGCAGCTGTTCCCAAAAGCTGGCGGATGAAACTGAAACTACCCACATGGTTCGATCCCACTGGGGATTAAGGTTGTTTTGCTCAAAAGCTCCCAGCACACACACACACACACTGCCAGTGTAAGGAAGTGAGGTAGTGAGCAAGGCACAGAGTGACTTATGAAGTGTGGGTTTACTGAGGTCGTGAAAAGGGAAGAGAGTGACCCGGCCAATTAGAGAGCGAGTCGGTGAGTCGGTGAACGAGCGAGTGAATAATGAAGTGAATCAGTGACCAGAAGAGGGAGAGAGTCGGCAAAGCTGCAAACATCTGTATATATCGGCTTTAATAAGCGCTTCCTCTCTCCACACTCTCTCCACCCGGCAGTCAGGTCAGCGAGCCGGCAGGCGCTCGCCACGGGCCACGGAACGCCGCTGCAGCGCGGCCCCCTGGGAGAAGAGGGAGGCGGCCACAGGTCTGATGTGAATCCAGAGCCGGAGCTTCAGTCAATAAATCACCGGCCGTGACTGATGTGCCTGAACGTTTGGACCTCGGTGTTTGAAAATGTGGCACGTTGTCCGCAGAGTCACATTCAGACAGAGCTGATGGACTCGGGGGCGCACAGAGGCAGGTGGGGGGGGGGGTGGGGGGGGTCTCACTCCGCTCAGGAAACAACGTTATTCCTGAACCACACACGTGTTCACTTTGTGCTACTGGGGCTGAGATCTTGGAGCTTTTGACGCCATTTGGAGTCAGATTCTGCACAGGAACGATCTCCGCCCCCTCATGCACGCTCTCGACCAATCACTGATCAGTCTCAGCTGTCAATCACCCCGTTTATATAGATTGAAATAACATGAATTAAACCCAAACTCACTGGAGCACTTGAAAATAGACCAGGTTGATAAGAAACAACAGAAACCATCTTTGGGAGAATAAACAAGTTCTTTGACCTTTTTGTCCAGTCCACTAACATGGAGGAGGCAGGGTGTATGATCTATTCTACAGCCGGCCACCAGAGGGCGATCAAGGCGGTTTGGCTTCATTTTTGCCAGTTGTCGTGACGTGCATCTTTATATTGAGTCTATGAATAACATCCAGCGATTGGACGGATTCTTGACCTGCATCAAGTTGTTCTGAATCCCTCGGCCTCACACACCTGCTGCTCTGCGCCTGCGAAACATAAACTGTGAAAATACTTTAATTTATTTAGTATGAAATGATACATCTGCGTATGAAACAAACACGAAGCCCGGTGCTGCCATGTTGCAGCGGTATCAATAATGCACTGGAAACTGACAGTATGTGGACTGTATGTTCAACTCCTGTCTGAGCATCAATCTGACACCGAGCTACAGAAACGTGCGTGAGTAATACATGAAGCTCCGTCAATTAGTGATGCATGTGCAGTGTTCATCAGTGCATGTGGCCAGATGGCTGGTGTGTGTCTGCAGAGGATCGGCTCCACACTCACACTCTCTCCAAAGATGATCACTTCCACCAAAGAATACTAAATGTTGAATATCGTATGGAGCGGAGCATTTAAATTGCAAAGAGGAAGGAATTATTAATGAGAAGCGACAGTGACACTGACTGGGGATGGCTGGGACGCTAGAAACATTTGGGTTTTGTAATTATGTCGCATTTGCAATTCAAATCGTTTCCTCTGACTTCCTGCAACCTTTTGACGGCCGATACGCTTTAATGTTTGTTTCCTGACTCTGACTTTGGATTGTTTGCACAACTCTGGCTCCTGAAAAGTGAAGTTTAATGGTTTGGTTCAGCACTTTGAAGCCGGGGGGGGGGGGGTTACACTGATGATACCAGGCGACAAATTGAAACAGACCTAGTGCTCGCTGCTAGTTCTCAGAAACTGTGCAGGTGACACTCATGTGGTTGAGCAGCAGGGTTTTCAGAAACACACACGTACAAAACTGAATCTTCTGATGAAAATAATCCAACATATTTAGTGGCCTTAACATTTAAATGTAAGTTCCTAAGTAGACTGGTGGAGGTAAACGCTCGATTGTGTGCCATTCTACTTTAGGAGCTTTTTAGAAAATGCATTTAAAGCCTCACTAGATATTAATTTAAATGACAAAACGTTAAAAAATGCTCCATAATCCCCTTGTAGTCGAATGTCGCGAATTTGCCTCAAACCCCATTCCGGTCTTTTTTTATCCCACTAATGCCTGATGGTGCAAATAATACACATACCAACGAAGGAATTGGAAGCACTCTGCCGCCATCTAGTGGTCGGAGTGGAAAATACATACTAGCCCCTTGGGACTGTGCAGCTAGGTTATTTTGAGGTATTAAGCTGTATTTGAAATACTGTTATGATGGAACAGCAATGATTGTACAGAAACATATGTTGTTATTCAATTTCTGGCAAAAGCAGCATCAATATAATAATTACGGTTATGCCCCATTATGCCTAATGTCACTTATTTGCCTCATACCTAAATTTATCATAGTTTTATCATCATTTATCATCTGTTGTATATGCTATATTGAAATTAACAATCTCCGATTAATTTAGCATCTGTATGACAGGCCAAAAACACAAATAATATTTTTTTTATATAATTGGAAATTAATTCAGGCAATAAGGGGTTAAGGTCAAGGTGTCACTCGCAGGGACACACCCACAGAGACCGTCCACCCTCCTGCAGCCTGAAGGACGATTGTCTTTCAGCTCATTGTGTTGCTCTCACAGCCTCATCTCGTCCCTTTGGTTTGATTCCTTCTCGGTCATTAACTCTGTTTCATGCACCGAGCAGCAGGTAAAGTTGGCAACAAGCCGGTGAAGGTGCTGCATCATTAAACAGCTAATTGTTGGATTGAATAAGTGAGGAAACGTTGGACTTGTGTTTGCTAAGTGGCCAAAACGACAATTCCAAACGATTTGCCTGTGCTGCTCTTTGTCTTGCTGGTTGTGATTCTGATGTAAACTCATTCAGGGGACAAATACATCACCACTGTGCTTGTAGCTTGTTCTGCTTTCCCCAAGTGGCCAAATCCATTAAGGTTAAATAACAGAAAGAACTTGAACGGTGGAGAAATAAACATTCTAATCAAATGGATTATTGGAAGTTAATTCGAACCTTGTTGAATAGAAACTTTTAGACCTTCATGAACTGCTTGGAAAACTGCTCGTGGGGAAGGAATAAGAAATACTTCCATCAGCTTGTCGTCCATTAAAGGATACCCCCCCCCCCCCCCCCCCTCCCAGTTGTGATTGTACTTAGCGTCACCGCCGGCCTCAGCGTTCACAGCTGAGTGAATATGGAGCAGGCTGCTGCACATGAGCGCGCCCCCCCCCCCACGCACCCTGGAAGCAAATAACATGATGGAGGAAAATAAACGCTTTGCCCGGTTTTAGACAGAAACTGAGCGAAAGCGTTTTTGCTCATTTATCATTGTTTACAAGACGTGTCCCCCCCCCCCCCCCTGAAAATCAAGATCTGATAAATTGGTCCTGACCTGCAGGACACTTTACCAAAGCCTCCTCAGCTGGTTGATGTTCAGGATGATACACACGCCGGTGCCTAGTTAAAGTGGGAGGAGCTGCCTGAAGCTGTGAGCCGGAGGAAGCTGGATTCTTCTGCAGCTGAAGGAAACTCGGGAAAAGACAGGACTCACTGCACGAGCACAGTCTCACATCCACTGATACTGGACCTGCACACACACACACACACACACACACACACACACACACACACACACACACACACACAACACACACACACACACACATGCACGTTGCTGACACTGACACATTCTATCCTATTCAAACTACACACACACACACATGAAGATGTTGAAGTCTCATTCTACTGCACGTAGAGGCAAAGAATGAGCAG
Source organism: Pleuronectes platessa (assembly GCF_947347685.1). NCBI lineage: Eukaryota > Metazoa > Chordata > Actinopteri > Pleuronectiformes > Pleuronectidae > Pleuronectes > Pleuronectes platessa. The sequence goes on along the minus strand of NC_070636.1, from coordinate 3,152,328 downwards.
CAGTACTTAATTGATTAATTGGTTTATCTAATTGGCCATCAGCTGAACATTTATATATGTCAAAATGTCATAGTTGTGGATAATCACTTAATTGTTAAATAAGTTGTTATCATTATTATTATTTATTTCACTGTACGTTATTGTATATTACACATCTGTGGGATTTGGTCATCCGAGAACTTTGGCTGGTGGAAAATCTGACATTAAAAAAATTACAAGCCTTCATTAAAAAGGAAATGGAAAGAAAAATGTCAACAGATAAACTAATATATTTATTGTTCGTGCCTCGTTTAGCAGTAAAATGTCCTCAAGTGTCCAAATTGAAATGATGCGAGATTGTTTATTGTGTCTCTCGGTTGAAAACCTTTTAATTTCAGCTCGATGACTTCACATATTCAGAGGAATGACAAAAGGAAAGATAATGAAAGCTGCGTGGAAAAAAGAGACAAACAGGAAATGGAGAGATAAAGAAGGACGGAAGACGAGGGAGGAATAAATAATGAAAGACGGAGGGACAGAGACAAAGTAGGGAGGTAAGAGGAACAGCTGAGAGAAAGATGGAAAAGGAGAAACTAACAAAGGAGAGCCAAGGCCAAACAACCCTACACGTCTGTGGAGCTCTCATAATAGAAAAAGAAAATGGAATCTGAGATCTCGACGCCATAAATATGTGTTTTTTTCTTTTCTATCACATCAAGACACAAACAATCATCTTTTAAAGAAACTGATAAAACAGGAAAAGTGGGGAAATGATAAAAAGACAAACAAATCCTGATCGTATCTTTCTTGGCAGAGAAAATAAAGAACGTGAAATAAAGAAATGTGGAAGCGTCATATTTAACAGTCCATATTATGTGAGATGTGAAATCTAAATCTGAACAGAGACCAGCACTGGCAGCCGGGTCGTGTTGTACTTCAACACTTCACACTTTACTTTCCCAGCTCCGACAAAAAACTGCACACACCTACAAAAAGATAACAACCCAAACACATATTTCCTCCCACGGGACTCGCTCGGTCCAGACTCGCTCATTAGCTGCTCTCCGTGCGGTTGCATCACGCCCCCCCCATCCACCCCCCCCACACTCCACGACCGCAGCTGTCACCCCCCCCCCCCCCCCCCCCGCCGCCTCTGTCGCTGTCATCATAGCGGGATGCGACAGGACCACGTCCCCGTGTGACAAGCATAAATCCTGCATCAGCACCGACTCCTCTCTCCGGCCCTGCTGTGTCTCTGCTCATCACGTCCTCCGGGCCGACAGCTTCTCTTCAGTTCCCCCCCCCCCCCCCCCCTGCAGCTCGCCATCAGGTGAGGGCCGGCGCAGCAGGAACAGAGAGGACGTGATGTATTGATTCCTTTTTTAACCTAAGGCTCCCCTTGACATCTTCATCAGTGTCTCCACCGCTTCTTCTTCATCATGTCAGATATCAGGTCTGAGGCGTGAGACGTTCCTTCAGACGGACAAAGGGTCAGGATGAAGGAGATTATCCGGAGGGGTCTCAGCGCGGCGCCTCATAGTTACAAAGTGCAGCTCCAGGCCTCCAGGGGGCGCTGTGGCAGTGACAGACGTGCCTTTCCCCCCCCCGACACGACATGTTTTCACAAAACTGCCATAGATGGGAGCCCTGCATTGAAAATAGCATTGTTAATTTATGGCTCTGTAAGACAGTGACGATCAACACTTTGCCACCGCTTATGAAATATGGATTCACACCCATCAGAGTCAATTAGACACGTAAACAGTTTGGAACATTTTGCCCCCGAGAGTTAAATCTGAACGGACAAACAAGTCTCCAATCAACACCTGTCACCTCCTGCAGGAAACAACACTTACTGACACAGAAATAAAAACATCAGTTCCTGCCACTTAAAGCTGAGAAACATCGTTTATACCAGTGAACCTGTCCGCCCACCAGTTTGATCCAGACTGGAATATCCCAACAACCAGTGGATTTCCATCAGAGCTGCCACAGACGCCCCTGGTCCTCAAAACAATGAAAAACAATAGCTTTACTGAAGTTTATCATTATTATTGCTGTTTTTACACCCTAACGTTGCTTATAGCGCCACCATGAGGACGACCTTATGGTGATTTTCTGCTCCTACAGTGTTTCACGTAGACGCTGGTGGAACAAGTTCTATCAGAGCCGACTGAGGGTATTTCAAAATTGAAAGAAAATCAAAGAACGGCACTGAAGGCCTGATTCTAAAGAAAGATGTTTTCTACTGTTTGTTTGACGGACACACTTTAATTTGCAGTTTCACTTTTTTCAAACAGTTTCCAACAAAACATCAAGTCGATATCTTAACCTTGTTTCTTAATTGTCTCCGGTTGAATTTGAAAAAGTTTTTACAGTCATAACTCAGGAAATGTTTAGAATCGTTATTTCAGTTTGGAACACAAACGTACAAACATGGGTACATTTTAGTAAATATATATATAAAAATACTTTTACTGGCGCTTCCTCAGTCTCCCTCTGTCCATTTTTCACATAATGTGCATCACCATCTCTTTCTTTACTGGGAGTTAATGGACTGAACGAGCCTCAGCGTTTGGATTTCTAACTGGAACCAGTTGGCTGAAGTCTCTGTGGATCACAAACAGTTTGCTGAGGTCTGTGTTTACTGGGATTTCATTGAGGACTGGGACGGTTACTTTATTGGAACCACTCCTCCACTGGTTGTGCTGCCGAGTCGGACAGATTTCCTTCATCGTCATTTCAAAGCAGGATATTTGTGGGAGACGCTCTCAGAAGGTTATTGATCATAAACCATCTGTCACTTATGAGCTGTCGGTGGATTCACTCGTCATCCAGCCTGTGATCCAGGTTTTTCCAGATTTTGGTCGGGAAGCACAAAGTCCAACAAAGAGGGATTGATGCCAAAACTACAGAAATAGTTTCTTTATTTATCCACCTAAGTATAGATATATAATGTGTTTTCATTTCCTCACAGCTCTATGACAGTTTTAGAAATATGGCTCACACAGGTCATGCTGGTGTTGGCCTGATGTTCACAGACGCCTTCCCTCACATGACAGAGTGACGAGGCTCGATGCTATAACAGGAATGAGTGACTGCTGTGATAATTGAGCATCTGAGTTTTACTTCACAGATAACGTTGAGTCCTCTGGCGTCATTTCATTTCTCCTGAGCCACAGGGACCAGGCGGATAGAGTATGATTCACTCAACAACCTATTCCTCAATGTCCCCGTTGTTTGTTTACTTCCTCTTTTGGGATGTGCTGAGTTTGCATGTTTCTCCCCGTGTCTGCGGTGGGGGGGAAGGGGGGGGGGGGGGGGGTTCCTCTGGGTGCCTGGGTTTCCTCCCACTTTGAGACATTTAGGTCAGAAGCACAGGAAACTCCAAACTACCCTGAGGTGTTGGTGTATCAGCTCCCGGCTGATGGATGCGTGTTGGTCACTGTGGATTCAAGCAGCTTTTAAAAAGTTTGAATGTAACAGGTTTGAAGTTTGAACTGAAGAAAACTGTGAGGAATTCGGGAGATGAACTCATGATGGTGACGTTAGCGGCCTGTGGATTAATTAGAAGATTTTCATGGTAACTGTAGTGAATTGTCGTTTAATTAAAACGTGTAATAATTAATTCCTAAAGTTGAAATACAATTAACAGTTCGGAGAAATCAAATTTTCAATGAGGGTGCAACCGTGCAACATATAACAAGGAGGGTGTGATATCCTGTGATATACACCATCTGCAATCAAATTAATATTAACATAAATTAACTTTTGCTACTTATTAGGGTTTAGTTTATTTTGATACATCTCCTGACACATTATGAACAAATCATATCTTCTGCTAAATATCTTGAAATCTGAATCAGCACCTCCGCCTCACTGGGTTTGATATTTACTCTCAGTCCAGAACAGGAAACTGAAACTCACAATCGAATCCTCATCATTGTGTCTGAAGCTTCACTTTGTGCATCGCTGTGATGAAAAGTTGTGTATTTGCAAAAGACATTACTTTTTATTAATAGATTTATGACTAAACACATTATTGTTAGTATCATTTCCCTTGTTTGAACTACAAATCATTGTTTAATGGGACACTTGTCCTCGACTGGACGTCTCTTTTACGTCCATCAACACAGACACAGAGAGGACACGTGCACGAAGGCAGCACAGACAAACATGGAGGTGGGTGATTACATCTCCTCAGCTTCACTGCAGGGATTCAACCACCGGGAGAACAGATCTGTTCATTAGAGGAGGATTCACAGCTGAAAACACACCGACTGTCAGAGAGAAATGATTTTAACCAATTTCACCATCTCACAGGGGAAAGTGTGAGAATTGGACTGACTGGCTAAAAGTGGATTTTTGCATTTCACTGATTCCATGTTTGATTTGTACGAGATGAAGAGGACTCTCTTCTACTCAGCACCTCGGGGGGAAAAGTTCCCAACAGAACTCGTTGGGAACTGAAAGTGTTTCTCATCCTCAGAAAGTCATGTTTCTTTTTTTTTTTGACAGACTTTGGAAGTTGTCCTGACATCGGGGTCGTTCCAATGTTCGGGCCGAGGTGGTTTCTTCAGAATCACTGGTAGAAATAACAGGGTTACGTTTCAGATCGAGAGAGAAAGATGAAATTCACTTTTTAACTTCTCTGTAAAACTTCAACCACTGAATTCTCTGTGCAGCCCACACATGTTAACTCTTCACCTTTATTTGCAGCTTCAGTCAAATTGTTTTCTTTCCTCCCTTCTCTCCTCTCACTGGATTTTATGCAAATATGAACCACATTTAAAAATAAGGTGATCGTGTTCTCACTGAGAAACTGTCTTTTTAAAGGTTTTATAGATAAACCCCTCGCTGTTGATCCCAATCACTTTATTATAGCGTCTTAAAAAGCCAACTTCAAACTTCCACTTCTACCTGCTCTGTCTCTACATGTGTGTTTCCTCACGGGAGAGAACGAGCCAAGAAGTTAATTCCATCACCTGAATCCTCAGAGAGCAGCGATTAATGGAGTCATTACTTCTGATCAGCAGCCCTATCAGCCGCTCACCAGATGTATTATAGTCATTTAGTGGCTTCGAGGTAAAGTTACTAAAAAAAATCCTCTTTGATTTACTTGGGGATCGTTTCTCCAGCTAAAGCCTCTCGTGATAACGACGCCTCATTCATTAGAACCGGAGCAGCAGTTAACTGGTACAATTAAAATATCTTAAATTGTATTGTTACCTCGCCCACTGCACTCAATCCATTACAATGCAGCTGCCTGTGCACCCCCCCCCAACACCTTGTTACCCCATTGACCCTCATGCTGAATCCCATTGAAACGTACAAGGAGGCATCGATTCCCGTCCCCCCCCCGTCCCGCTGAGCCCACGAGACGTTCATGTTTAAATCAAAATCCATACATAACTTAATCATTCAAAAACTCCTCTCTAATTTGTTTGTCACAATCGATTAACTCGGTCCAGGCGAGCCGTCGGCCGCCTCCCCCGTCAATTAAGGTGTGATTGTGGGCAGAGCGGGGGGGGGGGGGGGGGGCGTTATGATCTATCAAACGTTATGACCTTGGGGATATTAAGTAGAACCAACGCAGAGGCGATAGTTAAAAATGAAATGACGGGGGGATGATTTCTCACACGTTCACAGGGATGTAATTGGAACATGGATATTGCTCATTAACACCAGCACACTGCTTTTATTATATCACCAGGATATAGTTTTGAATATATATCGTCCCAAGTGCTGAACAGCAGCTGTCGCGTATACACACAATGCATTCTGAATGAAGTCAGAATGCGAGTAAAAAGTTACACCATGTTGTTTTTAGATCGGGGCTGTAAAGAGGCCACAATTTACAAGGGGGGGGGGGGGGGGGTTGCACATTAGTTGCACATGTTCACTGTTAACTCTGAGTGGAGTCACACATCATTTGATATATTTAGAAAGTTGTTTAAGCACATTGTGTATTTTATAAATCTCAGAAAAAAAAGTCTTGCCAATAAAGGGGCCAATCAGATTTTAGCTTGGGCCCCTCCTGGCCCCCCCCCCCCTGCATCCGCCCCTGAAGTTTAAGTTTTGTTTATTGTCTCCCTATTTTTCTTTGTATATATATATTTATATATTTTGTAATAATCTTAATTGGTATGTGTCACAATAAGGACACATATAAAATGTTTTGTACTTGTACAGTGGCAATAAGAATCTCTTGAATCATAAATATAGTTTAATACCTCAAACACAAAAGTTCTGCTTCTAGTCTAAATCTTCCATTTTAGTAACATTAAACAAATCACTTAAAAACAGTATTGAGGAACTTGTTGTTTCAATCAGCTTTTAAATTCCCCTTCAAAGGGAAGCAGCTTACAACGAGCACTTCTTTGAATAAGCTCTTAGACCAGCAGCAGTGTAAACAGATCGAGTTCAAGATCGGACGAGCGACAACATCTCGATCAAACAAACACACAGCACAGTAACTAATCGTGGAAATACAAAAAGATGTTGTATTGACAGCGAAGACACTTTCATCTCCCATTTAATGAAAGAGTGTCAGGCTCTGGAATCTGTGTCAGAGCAGATAATGAACCAGGAGCGCTAACCCCCCCCCGCCCAGACCCAAGAGTCCCCCTCAATTCAATCCAGCTGCTCTGAGATGCACAAATCACTTCCCTTAATATTTCATCATCAAGATCCATTAATTATTCTCTTGGAAAACTGTGGAATTGTTAGAAAGAAACTAAATAAAGAAACTTCCTGAATTTGGGTTCTGGCCTTTTCCCCATTCTGCTGGAAAACCGTTTTGTATTAATTTTTTTGCTTAATCATTCTTTAAAACAATCAACCAACAAACACACAGGGATGAATAAACATGACCTCTTCAGCAGAGGTCATTTAAAGGGTCGTTGACGTCTGGAAAAGCTGAACTCAAGGTCGTCCCCCGACTGTGAGGACACGTGTCACCAGCTGACCTCTGACCTCATCGCCCCGAACTTCATTTCACCTCCCGGCAAATCCAGATCCACGTGAAGGTCCCTCTGCTCGCTGGCTGAGAGTCATCTACTGGAAACAGCCTCGTAAAGAGCTGCAGCTTTATTGGGAATGTCGGGTTTATCGTCTTCTTCCTTTTCCTAAACTTCTACAACGCACACGCTTCACACTTTCACGAGTGAAGCGTGTGCTTTGCTGCAGGATGTCACTGCAGGCTCGGGCCCAGTAAAGAGTTTTCATCCTCGTGGAACCAGTTAGATCTCAGTGTGTTGCAGAGGCACCAAATGTTATTTAACCTGAGGACAAATAAAACAACTAGTTTTATATATTTGACTCACAAGCCTCAAGTTTCTCCAGACAAAACACAAACACTGGTTCTTACTCTAGTCGTCTTTGGTCCAGGCGACATTTTGTCTCTGTTTACTGCTACGTGCATGAGAATGAAAATAGATTTTAAAAAGATGATTGTCGATGCTTCTCAGTCGATGTGGGAAAACCAAAGCCTGCTCAAAGGTGATTGGTCAAACTAGTCCGCTCCAGATTCTGCATATTCACGTACAGAATCTATTTATAGATATGATATTTATTCTACTGCAACTGTCTCTGTGTCAGGATGACGACCCAAAAATAAAAGTTTGCAAAGGGCAGAATGAATCTGATTTCCACTCACGAGTCCAAACTCAAAGTTCTATTGTCAAATGAGCCACGCCCGTTCCTCGATGGCCCAATCGAGAGTTCTATGACATCTGAATATTGATTGCGAGGCCCCCCCCCCCCCCGAAGTCCAAACACACAAACACAAGTCTGATATCAGAACGGTTTGTTTCACAGCCGAGTTCAGATGTGTGTTAGTCCCTGAACCCACTGAGAAGAACAGGAGAACAGGAAGAGAACACTAAACACCACGGATCAGCGTGAACATGCAGCCAACACTTTGGTCCTTTAATATGTTTTCATGCTGCACTGATTTTTCTTTATGATGAAGAATCCAAAATAAATGAACATCACAGAAAAACGTCTTCTCACAGCAGTTTGTGTCCTGATTGAAGTCCGATCTTCCCGGTGGCTCCTGGGTCGTTCACAGATGAAGCCAATGTCTCAGCGTCCATTTGCATTCAGAGGGCGATGAAGAGATACGGGTGAGTGAAGTCGGGGGGGGGGGGGGGGGGGGGGGGGGGGGGGGCGAGGGGGATGAGCGGCGGCCTTCGTCTTTGAGTGGAATCGATCGCTTGTACAAGTCGAGGGAAATGAGAGAGATCTGACCACCCTGAGCTTGGCTGCTCACGGACAGAATGGTAAGGAGCTCTCAGCCGGAGTGTGTGTGTGTGTGTGTGTGTGTGTGTGTGTGTGTGTGTGTGTGTGTGTGTGTGTGTGTGTGTGTGTGTGTGTGTGTGTGTGTGTGTTTGTGTGTTTGTGTGGTGGATCGATGGCAGAGCGGTTTGTTCGTGCACGTGTCGGTAACGAGCACATGAAGCATTTCTCCGTCTTTACAGAGTTTAACCATCAAACCACCTGTTTTCAAATCTGTTTCCTCTTTGCTTAGTTTGTTGACTCGAGTCATTTCCAGTGCGTTTTTAATTATTCGCGTCTCTGCTCAAAAGCAAAGGAGCTGAATCACTATTCATGATAAAGTTAATAATCAAATCATGATGCTTCGACCTGAGAGCTGGTTGCATCAACCCACAGCGTCAGGAAGCTGTCACATCACAGGTTCCTGCTGTCGGAGGACGAGAGTGACAGTGAGTGAACGCTCTTAAAGAACGATTGTGCCCCTGCTACGCAATGAACCGGGATTCAAACCATCAACTCTTTGACTGCAGACGTCACGTTCGGCCACAGCTGATGTTCAGAAGAGCTTGAAAAGCTTTGGTCTTCAGAGTTAATGAAAATAGCCTCAACAGGATGACAGCTCTACACAACATGTTGGGAGAGCGATTGAATTGCCGCTCTCTTGTTATTGAATTACAACCTGTAAGTGGGCGAGTTACTTTATGAAAGTATCATCTCTGCTTTTTTCATTTTTTTAATGACGAGCCGACAACTAAGCAGAGTCACAAGTGGCAGTTTGACTGGACTCTAAGTACCATTCAAACCAGGCTAATGCTCGCAGAGATCAATTCAAGGAACTATCAGAGCCGAGAGGACTTCCATCCCTGACCGGGTTAGTCGAGGGGGGGGGGGGGGGCCAGAGGTTTAACAGGAGGAGACGGCTCTGGGTGCAGAGCGGCCAGCGGAGGACGGCTCCTCTGGAAATGGAGGCCACGGATCTGTTTGTTTGGGGATTAAGTCGGGATTAGGACTCTAATTCCCTTCCCTCGTGTGCATAATTGAAAAATGTGTCTGGCCATGGAAGGAGGACGAAGAGGCCACAGAGCTCCGAGCAGCGCTCAGTGTTTAGACTGCTGGGAGACGAGGGGGGGGGGGGGGGGCTTTTAACAATGGCCCCTGATTGAATTGGGTCTGTGCCTTAATCGTCTGTGTCTGAGAGAAAGGAGCTGGGAGTCTTTGTGGTTTGTTCCCACAGTTCCCAACACTGTATGCTGGAAACACTTTACATCATGGTGTAACTGTGTGAATATTATGGTGGAGATGCTCCGAGCTCCTGAGTCCACTTGTGTTTTATAACCCCCCCCCCCCCCCGTTCTTTGGGTACACATGGCACTGAATGATGACTTTGCAGATCGGACGATAGAGCGACCAGAGGGGTGTCACTATGAATCAGAGCCTACAGAGCCATAGAGCTGTACGAGTCATGACCAGGAATGATGATCTTCTATTTGTCATGCACACATGTGAAGATCTTCCTCTATGTGGAGGTGATATGTTCTCATATGCAGCCATAAATCCAGCCGCTCCGTCCGGGCGGTGCTGAGAGACGCTCTGGGGTTTTATCCTCCATTCCTCTCTTTTATGTCAGTGGCATCAAACGCACGGTGGAATCGTTCCCGTCCTTTATCTCAACACTTCACGATACACACAGCCGGCGCTGGAGGAGGCAGATCGGTGTCAGAGCCGATTGAGACGTCACTTCTTCCTCACGCGTCGGGGAACAGCTCGGTGAGATCTGATCACAGACGTGGATTCACTTCGACTCTGACGTCCCAGAGCGTCTCGTGATGAACCACAAGCGGGTTGTTTTTCACCGGAGCGACAAACCTGAAAATGTAGAGCTCAGTTTAACTTTTTTAGAAAAATGCCTCCGTTTAATGGTGTGCAGTATTTTTAAAAGAGAAAGAAAACCAGTATGGGTGAATAATTAACTCCTTCCTCTCCTCCAGCATCTCTGTCCCTGGTGGCTGCTCGGTGGGCCTCAGTGAAAAGCCTCCTGCCGCTCCCTGTTATGAATTTATAGCTTGTAACTGCATGAATATAAAGCAGGTTATTGATGAAAGACTGTGCAGCTCACAGACACAGACTAAAGGTTTAGAAAAACACTTGGACAGAATTCGGCTAAAGCAGAATTAAAATGATCTTTTGAAACCGTCGGGAATCCCGGACAAGACGCTCTATCGATCATATCGCCCCCCCGGCTGGTCGGCCCAGATAAGGGAGGTGTGAGCCATGTGATCTCCTCTGAGGTTCATCATGAGCGAGGCTACTCCAAGTTGCATCTGTATTCACTCAGGCTTAATTCATCTCATGCGTCTGTCCACTGAACCAGGGACTTTTAATTGAAATGCAGATTTGGGAGAAGTTAGTTAGTCAGAATGGAAGGTGAGCGTCTTCACCTTGTGAGAGTCGGGGAGGCGTGTGATGAGATGAGAGCGACCCGACCAGCCTCTCTTCACATTCGTCTCTGTTCAACCCCAATTAAAATTCATCCTTCAAGGCCAAGAGACTCCTCTCATCAGGGCGACTGGGAGAATGGAGAGGCAGATTAAATGGGACCAATGGAACATTTAACAAATGAACCCTCAGCGGGTGGAAGGGGCGTCAGGAGACAGAGAGTTATCACCAGTCCCGATGGGATATGAACTTGAATTTGTCTTTTTTTATTCAGTTGGGTTCTGAAGTGCTTATCTTCACGAGAGGGCTCTTAGCGGCGCTTATCCTGAGGATCGTGTGGGCGACTGCAGCCAATCCCAGCTGGCGTGGGGGGGGCGAGGGGGCGGGCTCAAACTGCAACAGTTTCATATTAGTCCATCAGAGCACATATTAATTCATTTACTTCATCTCTATCACACTTTGTGAGTCTCCTGTGAATATAAACACCTCTTAATTATTCCAGTCTCATTCCAGGAGACATATTCGTCTTTCTCTTTTCAGCCTCTGTCTGAAACACTTTGAGCTCTAAGCACGGCTCTGATTGGTCAACAGCTTCCTCTGCATGTAGGAGGTGTCGGCCTGTTTACCTGCCTCTCTTCGGGGGCGTGTCAGACAAGCTTCATTAGAGCCTCGTGATGTCATCATCTTGAGGAAGCATGTCGGACTTTTTAAAACTTTGCAGAACAAACATCATATTTCTCCTTTGGAGCAGCTTTTACATTATTTAATCATACGTGTGACATTTACCTATTATAGGTAGTTTAAATATTCTTTATTTTAATTATATATATTTTTTTATTATTATATTTCCCCCTTTTTTTTTAGACCTGACATCACTGTCATGTCGTGTATATGAGAGACGTGAGGGCTGACGTGCACTGAAGGTCACCACCCTGTGCTCTGATTGGTCAGTGACTCATCAGACCACCCTGTGCTCTGATTGGTCAGTGACTCGAACACTGCAGGCCACCAGGAGGTTTCTATTGCAAATGTATTTATCAGATCAACGTGAGCTGCAGAGTTTCTCCTCCAGTCTCCTCTCACACAACGAGGAGTGTTTCCAAAACTAATCCTCTATCTTGAATCTGAAATGACTAAAATAACACAAGAGACAAAGTGTAATTATTTACAAAACAAGACATTTAAGGGAAATAAATGGAATATGAGATTTTTCATGTAGTCAGCACATCCCAGGAGACCCAGTAGCTGATCCTCTGTGCGCCACTGGTGTCCAGACATGATTAAAAACACATTAATGAAGAACTTCCCCCACGATAAACAAAACTCCTGCAGAGATAGAGCCGCATGTGTGTATTTAACCAACAGAGGAAGACAGTTCCCATCAGTTACATTATTTACTCCTGTGTGAGTCACTTTTTAGTTTTATAATTAAACTCTCATATTTGTGTAAACTGTTAGATTTTCATATTCACAAGGAGCCAGTGCACATGAGAGCCTGAAAGAAGTTAAGATAGGTCATCTTACTTTTTATAAATGCAGTTGTATGACAATAACAAAAATATAGAATATTTTATATCTATTTGAATATAGTTTAATTCACCTCCTATACGAATATCGACCTCTTTCACATTAATGGAACCCTAACTGATTTATTGACAGTATAAACTGCTGTGGCTACCCGGAGCGGCCATCTTGTTTAGGTCTGACCTTCCGAGTCGAGCCTCCGACTCAGGGGTCAGTTATTCCGAGCTTCAAGGTTTGATGGTTTAAATAATAATAATAAAAAGTATGATGCTAACATACCTCCACTTTCAAGAAGCAACGTCTTTTCAAATCCTCTACGTGAAACTGTGGAGACTGAATGTTTGATTTCCATAGATCCTAATACAAGATACCAGTTTGAAGTGACTCTTCCTGTTTAGACGCAGGACTGTATGTTTCCCAGTACTCCCACCTTCCCTGCAGCGTGGCTACTGGTTTCCTGTGTGCACATCACGCTGGTATCAAGCCGATGACAGCAGACGCCTGACGCCGGCTGCAGGGCGGCTGGAACTGGAACGGACAAGGTCAAGTGGGGCACTCCCAGTTGTGAAGGGAGCAGAGTGCGCCGTGCTCCCACTCTCTAACTATGATGTCGACCCAACCCGACATCTGTTGATATGACACCGGGGCCACGCTGCCAGGCGAGGATCAGGCAGCGGCCGGTCAGTCGGGGAAGAAATCTTCACTCAGAGCAAAACGAAGCCGACGTGTTTCCGCGGCTCGGAGCCGAGGAGACGCGTGAAGTGTCTTAGGTGAGAAAACATGTTTCACCAGTGGAGGGAGATCGGGGGAGCGCACGTCATCCCAGATCATAACTTTATAAACGTGTTTACTCGACAGAACTGTTTGTGCTCCACTGATAAGAGCTCGTCCTTAAACGAGGGCACCGGGGACCCGGGGGCGTGCGGGGGGGGGCACTCACAGTCCTGTTTTCAGAATAATAAGCGTGATGAGGAGTTCTCATAAACAACAAGTCCGTGTTTGCAGAAGATGAGAGTTCACGTGAGGTACACAGGCAGCTGATGTTTCTCCTCTCAGGTTGATCAGTATTCTGAGAAAAAGGTGCTCTGACCCATCGGCTTAATGAATTTGCATTATTCATCAGGACTCGGGCCAACGCTGCTGTGGGAAGCCCCGGTGTTTGCCGGGAGCCCAGGGGGAAAGGCCTTCAGAGGAGTTCCTGTTAGGGAGGAAAACTTTTTTTGCTTGCAAAGCCCGAAAAATAAAAAAGAGCTGTCTCCTCAAAATCCAGCCGACGTGGAGGCTGGTGTCTGAAGCTCTGAGCTGAAGTGACGGTGGATCAGAGACTCGCCCGTTTCTCAAAGGTCGAACATTCCCTCCTGCAAAACACCTGAATCCATTTTCTGTTCTATAAATCTGCAGATCCTCCTGGACTGACGTGGATATGCACATGAATGTATTAATCTCTCCATTACTGCAGAATATAGATGAGCTAATGTAAGGAAACACATTTATTCATGTTAAACTGACTGTAACACTTAATATACTCATATAAATATAATATAGTATAAAAAATAGTAATATTCCTCATTAGGAGACTGGACAATAACCAAGATGACTTTATATTTAGCTGTTAAATAAGAATAGAAATATGACATAATTGTGTTTTTTTGGACAGTGAGAAGAGAAGAGAGTTGTTTCCTTTAACTGGGCACAGCAGCCCCCCCCCACCCAGTCTGGACTCTATTTTAATTTGAAGGCTGTTGGGGAAAACAGACCCATGTGTCCTGGGCAGAGAAACAGAAAGAGACAAGTTTAGAAATGCTCAGCAAAAAACAACTATGGTTTAAAATGGTCCAACTTTTATTTTTGTTGAGAAACAGAAATGTTGATTTTCCACTTTTCCTCCCAGTCTGTGAATAGAAGTCACTATTCATAGACTGGGAGGAAAAGTAGAAATCAATGAACAATGTAAAAGAAAGTGATAAAAACGAACTAAAACTATCAGAAAACACAAACACTTAGAACAACATACACACCAGTGTGGTGAGAACTAAGTGAGAGAAACCATCTTTGAGAAGAATGTATTTGATTCTTTGACTCTTCGGTTTGACCCATGTCCCATCTGCTAACGTGGAGGAGGAGGGTTTTACGACCTGGTCACACGCTTGTCCTCTCTCTTTGGATCAATAGAAAAAGTTAAACTATCATTTAAAACTCAGAGAAGTTGATAAATAGACCTGAATTTCTTTGGTGTTGTTGATTTTTTCACCTGATTCTCTCTCTGCATCCTGCACCTCACTTCCCCCGGTGCTGTACCTGTACCAAACCGAATCCTGTTTATCTGCGGTGCGGTGAATGTGTAATGTATTCCTGTCGGTAACAATATGCGGCTCCAGCCTGAATCACAGATCCCCTCCGCTCTGCCTGGCGGTGCATCAGATGTGAAGATTTCTGGAGGCTAAGATTTGGGCTCAGATTGTCCTGGATATCGTGGCAGAACACAATCTTCTCATTGTGGTGTCGTACGCAGGCGGCAGGAATGGGAATCAAACCCGACGCTGCATCAATACACTCACAACGGCCTATTTCAGTCGCTGTATTCTGGTCCCCCCCCCCCCCCCCCCCCACCCCCCCCCCCCCGCTCGCTCGCTGCAGTGCTGTGGAGGGAGTGAACTGCCAGGGAAGCGTCTCCTCATAACGACTTCTCTCTCCGGAGATCAGGAATCAGAGACACTCCACCGCGGTGCTATGTTAAGAAACTGTTTTGTTTTTTTTTTACTGGGGGGGGGGGGGACTGGATATGCCTGTGTTTATTTCTCTTCAACCGAGAGGTATTAAAAAGTAATTATACCAGCAAGATAAACATAATTAGCACAGCATGCTCTTCCTGTGAATTCTCTCCGTCTCTAATTATCCTGGTTTGGTTCAACAGTTTGTTCGGCTGGCTCCAGTTCCCTGCATCTTTCCCAGTTAGAGATTTAGTTATTGAC